>NC_135720.1:132668567-132862616 GCF_964656455.1 Halichoerus grypus | reverse complement strand
GGCCGTCCCCACACACCTGCATGTCCCTGGCACACAAAGTAGGGGAGAAGCACCACGTCGACACTAGGAACCACGAGAAAGCAGCTTGCTCTCCGTGTTCTCGTGTGAAAATGGTCAACGGTTCTGCAGACCTGCCTGACCACCGATAAGGATGCCCTCGCCCAGGTCCCAATTTTAGTTAGGGATCTTCACCTGGCTCAACAGGGGATCTTGGGAAAGTCCTTTGGCTGGCACACACAGCAATGCCCATCGGCCACTGTAAGAGATCCCACTGGTGGCTAGTCCTGTCCACAAAGACACGTGCGGTGAATTGTTCTTTGCGCTGGGACAGAAATGAACAAACGAATGCTAAGCTACTCTATCCTGCTCGTTTCATGGAAGAGGAAATTAGGAATCAGAGAAGTCACACGCCTACCCCAGGAACACACAGCCCATGCAGAGCTTTACAAGAGGCACGACAGGGAGCTCCTGGTGACTATTTGATGCTGATAAGGACCTTTGTAGGAACTGGACCCCCAAAAAAAAAAAAAAACCCAACCCAGAACAAACATGGGATGGGCAAGCTGGTATTATAATTCCAATTATCTAGAAATGGCTGGGTAAGTTGTGCAATGCTGTTTATTCCATTTCCAAAGATCACTACATTTTACTTGTACCACTTTTGGGTGATGAGCTTCAAGGACCGAGGGCTCCTTTCTCTACTGTGGAAAATCATGCCTGCAGGACTATCCTCACTTCCAGGATCCTGCCTGGGGCCTGACTCCCAATCACCACTGGGACTTGCTTTAATAAACTGCCGGCAGAGGTTTGTTTCCTTATCACCTGCCTCCTTTTAGACCCAGAGGCTACAGATCGGACAGGGTGAGGCAGCTCACCCAACCAGGTCACGAGAGCGCCCTGCGTTCCTCTGCAATTCTGGTTGAAACTGGCCTTCTCCGAAGAGGACTCCCCTCGCCCCTCCCCTTTTTTTTTTTTTTTTTTTTTTTTAACATTATGGGCCCTTTGGACTTTTCTTTTTTCAACAAAACCACTCCTCTCTCTCTGGGTCACCTGAAGTTGGAGGAGCACTGCTAACGGCATGGACGTTTCTGAGCTGGCTTCAACGCCCTCCCTTCCCCTGGCCTCGCAGAGAAGCACTGCCATCCTGTGTTTTCATTATTCGGCGGCCAAGCACGTGAAGGCCAGGCGGGCAACAGCACAAGCGCAGACCCAAGCGGAGACCCAAGCGGACCCTTACACCGCAGGCCACGGCTGGGGCAGCCGGCTTTTGGACGCTAACTCCACCACCACAGCACAGACTGCCCCTCAACAAAACCCAGTGTTCATCCACCCTCTCCCCCAGACGCAGAATCCTGTGCAGGGCCAGCGGGTTCCCAGAACCTTGACTCTTGGCTACAACCTGCCTGTCACCTTCGGTGATGGGCCTAAGAGCTCAGATCCTCCATGTCCCCCACCGTAAGCAAGACCACCACCTGCCCTGACCCCTTCACAGTGACTCTTGTACAAGAGACAGAATCGAGATAATGTAGGCAAACACGTCCTGAAAACTCTAGTGTTTTGGGTTTTTTTAGAAAATTTTATTCATGTTATTAGAGAGAGAGAGGCCGCCTGAGCACCAGAGCAGGGGGAGCTGCAGAGGGAGAGGGAGAAGCAGGCCCCCCCCACGGAGCAGGGAGCCCGATGCGGGGCTCGATCCCAGGACCCCGAGATCATGACCTGAGCCGAAGGCAGACACTTAATCAACTGAGCCACCCAGGCGCCCCCCAAAAATCTTGTGTTCTTATTGTCATGCGTGGAAAACAGCCCTCAAATCACACCTTCACACAAAAAAGTGGGTGTCAGACCATCTACCAAAACAAGTTAGAGAAATCACCCTCTAACTATGACCATTTCTACATACGCAACTAACAGAGAGCCTCCAGACCTTTCGCTTCGTGCCCACCTTCCGGATGAGGAGCCTGAGGCTCAGAAATAGTAAGACACTTGCTCTGAGGCAGTTATCAACTGTGGCCAGAGGACGGGCAGACATGAGAGCCAGGCGGGTCAGAGTCCGAAGCCCGGGCTTGGAAGCACTGTGCTCAGCTCTCTTCCTGCCGCATCTCCTGGTTTCATCAACACAAAAGGTCAAAGGCAGCAGTCCCTTAAAGGGTCTCTTTTTATTTTTGCCTCTAAGCTGTCACACTCCATCCCTCAAAATGCTGTCCTAGTTCATCTTCCCAAAATGCAAATGTGATCACAGAATACCCTTTGCCAAGGAAAGTGCTTTACTTCAGGAAGGAGAGGGGCAGGGAGAGAAAGAACACCCCGCTCTCTGCATTAGAGGACTCCCGGACATGGAACCTCAGGTTATATTTTCTTTCCATGTGACCTTACAAAAGATTTGGTACTCAGATGTCCGGAAAAGGGAAAACAAATTCACAAAGCCTGGTGAACATACACTAGAAACTACAAACACCACTTTTCATAGAGTCCAAACACTCGAGTATCTTGGCTGCTTGTTCCCGAGGCCCCTTCCTATCGTGGATGTTTGAACGTGGGTGTGAGGAAGGGTTATCTAAGTCATAGGACAGAGGGCCACACCAGGAGCGACAGGAAGAGAGTGAGAAACACACAGTGATGGGGGGAGGGCACCCATGAACCAGACATTAAGTCTGTGTGCTCGGGAAAACACGCGGAGAGAGCCTGAATGTCTCAGTTTCTGATGGATTCTCCACAGGGAGTGTCCCATACTATCAGCCCCTTGGGGGGAAGGTCCGTATCCCTTATTCATCTGGGTTATCTTCCAAAAGCACAAAAATTAGCACAAGGTCTTATGCATGTCTTCCATCTGCTCCTAAGTTAAACTTATTTTATGTAGGACACAAAAATTAACTCCATAAAATTCCGAAAAAATGGTTAACGTGGCAAGATCCTGCCCTCTGTAAGGCTCTGTGTTTCAGCACTTCCCCAGAAAAATGATTTCCAGAACTCCCTTCCAAGTCCTCCACAAATACATTTTCAGGAATAAGCAAACAAAATCTTTGTCCAACTCACGGGTGTTAACATTTGCCAAAAACTCACAAACTAATTTTGCAGGACATATTATAGTGGAGTTGATTTGGTACTTCTATGTGATGTGTGTGGTCTTCTGAACACCTCACGGTAGAATAACTTTACTAACAACCATGTTGGTTTAGGATATGGAAGGACGTGGAAGGTCTCCATGCCCATGGCAACATTACCAGCTCAGACATAATACAAATTCCTACTTTCCTACGGGGCTACTAAAGAGCAGGGAACGGAATCCCAGAGGAAAATGCCCACAGGGGATCAGTGCCTGGTGTGGGAATGGGTAACCCCACAGACTGAGAGACTGCATAAATAAGGCCGGGTCTCAGACAATATGACACTGCAGAAGGGACTGACGTCTGGCAGACACCCACACACAAGGACAGATCACCTGGGCCTGCAGTGGTCTCTCCATCACTCCTCCCCCAAGTTTAGGTGGGTACATAGCCCCATGGGTTCTCACTAGGATCGGTTCTGGGACTCTACTGGGGTTGAATCCGAAGGCAAACCTTTGAAACTGCATCCAATCCCTTCCCAGCTCAAAAACTGACATAACCAAAAAGACAAATGACTGGAGGTGGTGGGGGTTGAGTTAATCACAGATGAACTCAATCTAACCAAAGCTATAAGTCAATGACTTCAGGAGACATCAGAGTGGGGCCCCACCCCCAAAAGAAACTTCACTCCCTGGACAGCAAATACATATACTGTGGATTAGAGCACACTGTCATACACAATAGGGGAAATACACTTTTAAGACAAGACAGATGTATGGAGGACCCAGAATGAAGAAAACAGTCATTAGAAGTAGACCCGCAGAACGAGCATTTTTAGAATTAGCACAGATAGGAAATAAAGGGCCTTGCAACTTTTGGTTTCTACAAGCCTCATCAAGGAAAGCTTGGGAAGTGGCTTTAAGTAAGGGTAGAGTCAGCGCTCTGATGAAGCCCAGCGGGTTTGGGCATGCTCCTGTTCCCCTTTATCTTGCACTGTATCCCCCAGAGAAGCCAGCACAATCAGGGAGGAAGAGAGGAGCATGTACAAGAGCAGAAAGGCAGAAAAGACAGTGAGAGGGGCATGTGGGCCCTCAGCTCAGGCACCCCACAGTACATCTAATGACCCTGTCCCCCCACTGCCCCTACCCAAGAGCCCTAAAATTCACGACTCTACAAAAAGAACCCCAGAATATTTCAACAAGTGAATCCCCAAAGCGAGCACTTAAAACCCTTTTACAGATGCCACAATATCATTTTCACTCACACGTTAACTATTTAAAACGGTAAAATCTCCTGACATTTTAAACAATGAGAAGTCTCCCTGTGTGTATCCGTGCAGGGATGTGCATCTCTAGATAGAGACACATCTTCCTTGACTCCTAATGGCAGTGACCGTGGTCAGTGCAAAACTGTTACCCTCTCCCCTCAGATAGGGAGTGAGGGTCAGCCAATTCCCTCACCCCCACCCTTCACGAAACTTCGTAACGTGACACCAGACAGCGGCTGCCCCTTCACCACTCTGCAGCTCAGGTGAAAAGAGAATTAAAGAGACTGAGCCCCACACACAGTGAAGGAGGGTAACTCTGGACACTGGAAGGCGGATCAATGAGAAGACTGCCTAGTGAACCAGCAAGTTCAAACAAGCTGAAAAGTAGGAGGTGGGGACCCAACCACACGTGCAAAAGCAGACATGGGACTAATTCACCAGATCCACATGATTGGACTGTCATAGTCTGATTTATAAGAAATATATATTTGGTCATTAAGATATGGATTTGAGGGGCACCTGGGTGGCTCAGTCGGTTGAGCATCCGACTCTTGGTCTCAGCTCAGGTCCTGATCTCAGGGTCATGAGATCAAGCCCCACGTCTGGCTCCACACTCAGAGTCTATTTGGATATCCTCTCCCGCTGCCCCTTCCCCCACTCATGCTGTCTTCTCTCTCAAATAAACAAAATCTTAAACAAAAAACAAACAATATGTATTTGGTCCACAATTCCTGGCTCACATCTCCCCAAGCCCTGGAATTTCCAAAGCGCCGAGAGTGATACAGAGATCTTTTATTATTTTAGTGAAGGGACCTTTGGGAAGTACCTAAAGATGGGGGCTGGTTGCCAGCAGAACCAACCATGGGAGCGATGGACTGGAACTTTCAGCCCACCCCCGCCCCCGACCTCTGGGAAGGTAAGAGGTTCTGGAGGGGGAATCAGGTGATCTGTCCTTGTGTGGGGGTGTCTGCCAGACGCCACGGTCAATGACTTGGTCAATCCTGACTATGTAAGGACACCTGCATAAAAACCCCAAAATGACGGGGTTCTAAGAGCTTCTGGGCTGGGAGACCTACAGAGATGCAGAGAGCAGGCGGCATGGAGCTCCAATGCCCTTTCCCCATACCTCACCGTCCAGATCTCTCCATAGGGCTGCTGATCTGTATCCTTTATCTTATCCTTTACCAAACTAGTGAAGGTAAGTGTCTCCCTGAGTTCTGTGAGCCACTCTAACAAGTTAATCAAACCTGAGGGGGAGAGGTTGTTGGAACCTGCAATGTGTAGCTGGTGCGTCAGAAGCCCATGTAACACGTGGTCCATCTGAGGTGGGGGATGAGGAGCAGTCTTACAGGACTGAGCCCTTAACCTGTGGAATCCGATGCGATCTCCATGCAGGTAGTGTTGGAATGGAGTTAAATTCTCAGAACCCTGCTGGTGACCCAGAATTGCTGGGTATTGTGGGGGAAAGGGGGGCCCTCACCCCCATGACGGAATTGGGTCCAGAAACCCTAAAAGACTGATGAATTCACCCACCCCACACAGTGAGACAATGAAAAATTATATCAAGGAACCATTTTGATGCTATCCTAATGAAATATATTTCTATCCCATGGACACAGAGACCAACTGAGAGGAGTTTAATTTCATGTTTTGTTCATTTACTCTCGACTCCTATTAAACCAAAAGTGCAACCAGAAAACACCTCCTCAAGAATTCGAACAAACAAAAAAATCCCCACAAGTCTGCTTTGCGGCTTCATTCCACCTCAGAAAGCTTACCCCTTCTGGCTGCATCAGTGAGCAGCTCCAGGATGATAAATTCCCAGTCTGTTCTCTGGAGTTCTGTCTCTCACCATCCCTGCAAACTCAGCAGATAATAAAGTTCTTAACTACCCCCAAATCACCTCCCTTCTTAATTCCTGTTCTATTACCTCCAGCCTTGGCTCTCCAGGCAGCAGTGAAAACCTGCTCAGTTTTGCTTCAAATCGCCCTTGTGCTCACGTGGACCGCGCTCTGCTCCCACGTCCAGCCCCCCCAGAGGTGATTTCCTGGCTGGGCTCCTTGGACGCTCGTCACCTCTCTTTCCATTTCAGACAGCTCAGTGGCTAGAGGCATCATTCTGAACTTGATCTATTTTATCTCATTTCCACATCTAAAATCATCAACCATTTCCCATTCTCCACACTGGAACTGTTCCTCCTGCCCAGCAGGCATGTTACCAACTCCATTCAGTCACTCCCAGGCACCCTGAAGAACAACAACCCCCCCCCCCACACACACACACACAGTTGGGACAACCGTCCCACAACCAGGCCACGCACCACGGGTCATGAACGTCCACAGCAAGTTCAGCTCTATGCCAACACCCGTATTCCGACTCCTCTACAGAGAGCTCTCTTCCAACTGTCAAGACTTCCTGAGGACCACAGCTGCAGGGGGAAACCTCGTTCCTCTGAGGTTTAAAATCAAGTCAGCATTTTGTAGTCTGCACTGGGAGAGTATTAACCCCCTCGCCCCAACTCTAAGTTCTTAAAAAGAGGGTTGCATCCCTCCACTATGTCTGCATGCCTCCTAAACACAGTCCTAATCAAGAAGCAGGACAAATAATCGTTACAGTGACAAGGCAGAAATGCTCAACAATGGTGAAAACCAGGCACGTCCCCATCCCATCTAGCCTGTGCTGGACCCGAGCCTCTACTGAAGGGGTCCAGAAAGACAACGGTAGCTCAGTGCAGACATGAGAGGAAAAAAGAGAAATCTGCCCTTGCCTCAATCACTTACTGACAGACAGGGGCTGGCTGTGGATGGAAGAGGATGCCTAGCATCCTGGTAGGGGCGCAACAGGAAATGGGCCGGAATACCTCCCCCACCCCCATCCTCCGGGCCTGACTCCGGGCCTGACTCTCTGCCTCTCCTAGCCCATTTTTCTTGCCTACTTTCCCAGTTGGTCCAAGCCCTCCTCCCAACCCTACCCCGCCACAGTTCTCACCCCACCCCCTCATCCTCCCAGCTGCAGCGCCTCGAGGAACGCTCCATCCCTGGTCACCTCTGGCCAGGTAACCATCCACAATTCCAGCCTTCTGAGGCGCCCCCCCTCCTCAGGTCCCTTCCTTCCATGCAATCCTCACAACCGATGCCAGCTCCATCTTTACAGAGCACAACTCCAATTACAACACTTCCTTGCACTTCCCACGGCCAACTCACTTAAAAGTTGATTCCTCACTGATATCCACTTTTTTTTTTTTTTAAAGATTTTATTTATTTATTTGACAGAGAGAGACAGCGCGAGAGAGGGAACACAAGCAGGGGGAGTGGGAGAGGGAGAAGCAGACTCCCCGCGGAGCAGGAAGCCCGATGTGGGACTCGATCCCAGGACCCTGGGATCATGACCTGAGCCGAAGGCAGACGCTTAACAACTGAGCCACCCAGGCGCCCTGATATCCACTCTTGTCCTCCTCCCACACACTGCCCTCGAGGGGGGAAAAAAAAAAACAATCAGTCTGGTTCATAATATAGGTGAATTTACTTGATTCCACAATGCTCAACGGTTTTCTTTCTACATGACCTCACCTGCTAAAATCACAATAATTGTAAGCTGATCACAAAAGATTTTTCACGAGATCTTCTTGGCCCATCCCTGTTTAGAGATCATCTCTTCCTCTTCCGAATCCCATTATCTGCAGCTCACTCGGGACTGATCATCGCCTCCACCACACAAGAATATCCATACCCGTGCCTTAACAATCTGTTCATCTAGAACACACTGGGCTGCACCCACCTCTTTGCCCTGCAAATGCCCAACACCTAGAGAAGTCCCCAGAACTAGCTCTGCCACCCAAAAGCTATGCGGCCTTCATCTTCATCTTCTACCTCGACAGATGACCTACTGCAGCTCTCTCGGCCAGAGCTGTGGATTCCGGCATTTTCTACCCCAAATCGAGAGTGGACCTACCATGCCCGTTGTGAACATGCTTGTGGGTTTTTCCTTTCCTGGGGGTTGACTGGCATGAAGATGAAGCATTATTGGCGGCTGCTTTGACGTCTTCCGTCTCATCGTCTTCCTCCTCGACGTCCTCCTCGTCCTGAGAGCTTCCGAAATACACCATGCTGTTGGGCAGCGCAGGAGAACCTGGGGGGTTTGAACGAAGAGGGCTCGTCAACACAGGCCTTGGCCCTCGCCCCTTCTGGAAGGGGCGCTACACAGGGAGACATTTATTAAGGGACGAACCTAAATCTGCCGAGCAGATAAAACAAAGCTGTTCATCTCTACTGCCACTTTTATTTTTCAAATATCCCCCAGGAAATAAAACTCCATTTGTGTCCTTTCAACGGATTTCAAGCAACCCCCCCCCACCCCAATAGGGGGATGATGCCATTCGCCAAAAACAACAAATCAAAAATTTTAAATCTCATATGAATAGTCGGGGGCGGGGAGATGACAACCACCAAGAACTGAATTGAGCAAAGGGGTGGGACAGGCGGGAATCAGTAAAATTAAAGACAACTAGTTACAATGTCAAGGAGGAGAGGAAGAAACTATTCTGGGTTATGCATTTAACTTACTAGACTTGACATGAATTTAAGCAAATGAATTTAAATATGAAAGACAAACCAAGCAGTAGTAACAGAATATGACACTTCCAGATATAAGGTAACGTTGGTCTTGTATTCACAAAGAGGTGAATGACAGACATGGATTCCCCCATTTTTAGTATATGTGCTGCCAAAGTGAGCACAGACATGGATTCCCCCAAATCACAATATATTTGGAAGCTACTTTGATATTATGATCAGGTTAGTAGCACGTATAATTATTAAAATAAATTCCAGCACAAGACTAAACTAACCCACACCCCTCACTCCTTTTACACCTTAACCTTCTGCTCATGTTTTCATTTCTGAATTTAAAATAAAACAGTAACACCAGAAGATAAGCTCGATATTACAAAGAAGCACAATATAGTTCTTCTTTATCAGACAATGACAATTTAGAAGATACCTCAACTCACTGGTTTATTGTTTAGGACCAGAGGCTGCTTAAAATCCGAAGAAAATCCCCCAAATTAATTTCTGGCCACAACTTCAAGCTTCTTAACCGTGAAGTATTTTGGGGAGAGCTACCACCAAGTAGCAGAAGAACTATGAAGCATGAAATATCATTCCTTCTCTCTCGCCTGCTTTCTGGTGAATGAGCTAACACTCCAGTGTATCAACGATTACACAGGTGACCAATCTGTTCTTCCTCCCAATGGAGATCTCGAACTTCAGACACAAAGGTTAAAATCATCCCTGTCGGGCTGCCAAGCCACATGATCCAACAAGGTTATGGAAATAAATGGGCAACGTCAGGGAGAAGTGGTAATCCCAATACCCATCTTGCAGAAATGCAAAGACCACACAGACACCTCCAAGCCCCCTGCTTCCTTCTATTCTTCCTTCCTTCTATTGCATTTTAAAAACCCCAAAAGTTAGGTGGGTCACACCACTGGGTAGAAATGAAACTCCAAAGGGATGTACGTGGCAGAACAGACTTGGCTATGGTCTGAAAAGCCATTACGTTTCCTCCCCTTTGACATGGCCAATTAGAAGCAGGTTTTCAATGGAAGGAAGGTTCTTATAAACCAGGAGCTACAGATGAAGAAAAAAAGGAAACAAGAAAATGGCTAGCCCTATTTCCCCTGGAACAACTTATCTATACTTGTTCTAGAGTGGTTTTAGGATTAGTACAAGAGTGACTAGAAAGAGGGGACAGCATGCTTCCCAGTTCCCAACTCGGAACCCGCAGTTAGGATTCTCCATTCACAGGTGGGCACAGGCACGTGCCTCCATCCTCAGTCCAATGACCAATCCTGCTGGATCTTTCATTCCCAAATCTAACTGTATGTATTTTAGAAAAATCAGGGAAAACTGTATTTTAGCACTGATGAGGCAGACGGACAGACACAGACATTTCACCACAGGCTCCAATTCATCCTGGCATAGAACATGACAGAAGGCAACACGTTACATGTTGTTGGACAGACCTAGCAAGGAACTTCAACGCTTGGAAGTGTGGGGCTCGGTCATCAGATTTCCCTCTTCTGTGAAATGAGAGGTAATGAGGGAAGCATCTCTTCAAGTGCCTCCCAGATAAAATTACCCATGTTGGATTTCTTCTAAAGAAGAGCCTGGGCTCGATCTTGGACTCGTGGACCAACCCGGGGCGGGGGGGGGAGATATGGATCGGGGTGTGTGTGTGTGTGTGGCAGCAGGGGAAGGGATGTGCTGGTAGGGGATTCACCCCAGCCCCTCCAGCCTTGCTGGGTCTCCTTTCACAACAGGAAATGTAGCAAACTCTGCAACCAAGACCACTGGGGAGTCATTTTGGGGGGGGGCGGTGTAAGACTGATAAAAATGGTCTAGGTTTCAAAGAGAATCTGCTAAAAAAAATCCAGGTGCAACTATGAAAAACAAAGAGTTAACTTCCACTTAACAGCATCTGTTGAGGATTTTTTTTTTTTTTTTTGAAGATTCAAACCTTGGATAAAGCAGCACGAAGCAACTATCCCATTCCTCATACTCAAGATTTTGAGAATGGGGTGAACATTATGTTCCAGAGAACTAAAATGGAGGAAATGTCTAGATGCATCCAAGCGTTAATATTCCTAAAAGAAAGCACACAGGGTAATTTCTTCCACAACGGCAGCAAATAACCAATCTTTTGAATGTATCTGTTCTAACAGCTTCTCCCCAAACACAAGTAAACTGCTCTAACCTCCCCGGTATTCTAGAAGAAAGTCAGAGGCTAACTATAACTAACACAAGGGACAGGTAAGATGTGAAGAACAGAGATGGGGTGTCTCTGAAGGGCTTTCTCAAAATCAGACTCCAAACACCACCAAGTCCTGGGGGAGCCGGCTCTGCAGTCGGGGCCGGGAAGGAGGTGATGTGCCTTAAGTTCGGGGGCACGGGGATAAGCACCCTCACACTAAGAGGCGACTGTGCTTCTAGTCAGGACCACTGACCTCTGGTCTGGACCCAAAGGCAGAGCATCATCAAAAAAAAGGTAACGAAGGGTTCTCAAACCAGATGGGGAACGGAGAGGCCAGTATGATAAAGGGAAGGAATACTTCCGAGAGATGGGTTAAGTGGCTGAAAAAGGCTCAATATTCAGTAACAATGAACCTGGGAGTGGGGGGGGGGGGCGCCAGGTAATTACTCCAAGGCAAGATGATGCCCTTAGCTCACATCCTCGGCTTGTACCAATTCTCCCCTCTGGCAGGTGCCACTCATTACAAACAACCCAGCTCCTCCTGGGTATGGCCCTTACTGTCCTTCAGCCTATGTTCATGACGTCACTGCCAATCCGTCCACCAGGAGTGGCCTCGTGAACTGTTAGCTTCTGCCCCAGAAGAACAGACCTCCAGAATTTTTCTCACACCCTTACATTTCACTCACTTTATAGTCCAACTGAAGCAAGCAGAAAACATTAAATCCAACAGGGCCTGGTACTCTGTCACCAGGTGGCTACTGTATGTAATCCCTCCAAGCCCCCGCTGTTGGCGTGTCCGCTGGCAGAGCTGGCATTCAGATCGAGACAAACCAGGGAAGTGCCAAGAGCAGAAGCTGCCTTTCATTCTCGCAGAGATAAAACCAGTAAAATCATCCCACTACTTCATGCCACACTAAAAATACTCAAGGTGACAGGGAAGCACTGTTATATACTAATACCTGGAGAATAACTATGTAACAACTTCAAATATATAAAAGGAAGCAAAAAGCCTGTAAGGAACCACAACTAGTTAAAGGCATTCACACAGAGCACATTCATTTCTTAGCCTAGATTCAAGCTCGATTATCTAATTTACAGATTAGTTAAGAGGAAGAGCAATCTGCTAGACAGACAGACACACACACACAAACACACACACACACACAAAAAAGGTGAAGGAAAGGGCATTTTATAAACCCTAAAGCAATCTGGGTTATTTATCGCTAGTGAAAACTACCCCACATTCCTCAGGTTAAAAGGGGTGAATGGGTGTATTACATAATCATTCATTATTGATGAAGAGGCCACAAAAAGCTCAATCAGTGTTTAGTATGTGAAAACAGTAAAGCACATACGCTTTTAAAGTTTTCACCAAAAACAGTATGCACCTTATAGATCCTGGTACATAAGCAAGCTTCATCTCTAGACAATTTATTAGGGAAAACTCTTTACTCCAAACAGCCGAGGAGGCAGACTTTGGGAAAGCTCACTGTGGGGCTAGCACTCAGGAAAACAGGAACGGAGCTACAGGGAAAGGGAAAACCAGGGACAGGGGGCTGTGTGGTCTCACAACATGAAACAGCTTCCTCAGAGAGATCTTCCCCTTCCCACAGCAGGACTCACCTACCACCTACTGCACACCAGTGAAGACTGGGAAAACGGGGGGTCTCCGAGGGGGCTCACAGCCCCCCATTCCGAGCTCTTTCCCCCGGTGTTCTCAGGGTGGTCTCCCCACGCTAAGAGACAAGCGCCATTCGCGACGTTAATTAACAACAGAGCGAGGCTGACTCACCACGCAGAATTACATCCTGTCTCCCTTGCAAACTGTAGCTCTAGAGATGTAATCAATGAAAGGTGACGGTTTCGAAAAGACTTACGGAACGTGTGGGGTGTTTGGGGAGGAGCAAGGCAGTTTTTATACCCAGTAAATTATAAAAGTGTATTTAGCGTATACAGTTTTCTCCTAAAATCACAGGCAGATTTTTCTCTTCTGATTATTCAAGTGCATTAGCAAATGTGGAAAAAAAAAAAAATCTGAACTTGGATCAGATAAGTGGAATCCGGAGTACAGAATGCCTGTGCGCTTTGCCAAAGCCGTATTTCATTACTTTTCAGAATTAGCTGGCAATGTCTCCACAATATTTACTGAAGTGAAAACCAAATGTTTTCATCTGGACAAAAATCAAACTGTGGTATGTTACAACCACAACAGAAATCATTTTAATCCAAAAGCTTGCTTTCTCTAATTTGGGCTGTGGTTTCTATAAAATTGGATTCTTCTCTATGAATCATAATCATGAACACATACATACAAGCCCTCCTTCCCATTATCTTCCCTCCCCCAACCAGTTCTTTATCTTAACAAGCTAAACATAGCTCCGTTCTATTTTGGGAAGACCCTACAGGGATTCCCTGCACGCTGTCATTGAGCGGGGGAGTCCACTTCTGTAGTTTGACCTAATAGACCCAGCCGGCCCACCGGGTGGGCATTTTCACGATTGGCCTTTCAGGTGATACAAACAGAATGAAAAGCAGTCGGGCCCTACTATCCTACGAGGAAATTTTAAAACAAAAGAGTGAACTGGTAGGGGCCAGGTTGGGGGCTAGAGGGATAGCGGTCTGCGGATTTCCTGAGTTAGCGGAAAGCTCCAATCGTTGACACGGGAGAGTCACAGAAAAATGCAGCTGCCAACTGCCTTGGATCATTCACCTAACTCTGGACGTACCACATACTCATCTTACCCCCCCCCCACCCGCAGGGAAACACAAAGTGCCCTGTAAGGCTGTGGGACAGCTAGGACACAGCGAATGGAGGGGTCTCCTGGTCTCTTCCAGGGCGGCCTTTATAATTTACCTGGGAAGAAGAACTGACAAAAGGAGTTCCCCAACTTCATCCACCTCCGTGGGCCCTAAGATTATTTGCCATACACAGCCTCTCTGTGTGTTTTCTTTAAAGTGATCCACATTCGTGCCTTTAATGATTTATCTGCATAACATCAGGAGAAAATTAGTATCACTTGTTCTAAAGGAAAGGTAATTAAAATTATGGTAAAATTTAAAGACGCTCCGCTAAAGCCATCTGGCACCAGCCGGGGTACATGCAGGAGGTCGTGGGGAATATTCCGCCAGGCCAGAGGCCAAATTCAAAGGCAGCCCCCAATTCCTTATGGGATAAGGAGCTGCCTGTGCGACGCTGCCCCATCCTGGGACTGCTCCTTCTTTACGTATGTGCCAATTCAAATCACGGAACGAGACCCTCCATGGAATCCCAAAATCTAGAACGAAGCGTCAGCTCAGCAGTCATGTGCTTCTTTGTTGTGAGACTCGTCTGCTTGTCTGTACAGTGAGGATGAGGTCTTCAGCTGTCACAACTGTGATGACCCCAAAGGGTGTAAGGTCATGTACGCAAAACACCGTAAGTTAGCTCTCACTGGAGCGGTATTAGGTTAATACTTGGTTTCAGTGACAAAGACTCAGGACTGTAACATCAGCCTTTCAGGTAACTTCACACAGGTAGGAGCAAAAGCAATTTCCCATCTGCTTTCCTAAACGGGGAAGGCAAGCAGGTTGAGAAGAAGAATGGGGGGGGGGCGGAGGAGAAGACCCTCCCCTTACAATCTTTCCCAGGTTTGTTATCTATACCCATGGCTTAAAACATACACAAATACACACCCAGTCGAATGCAACGAGGGCTCTCTGGCTCTTCCTCAAAAAACCACACGATCACACCACAGAACAGCTAGGATGGCCTCCACTGAACCTCACTTCTACCCATCAAGCTCAGAAGTGGAAACAAGTTAGAAAGTAGCTTTATCAAGCTCACAGGCCACTCTGTGAACATGGCCAAAGTCTGTGCTCTCTTCATCATGCAAAGCGTCCACAAATCCTAACAGACGCTGAACGCTGAAGGCAGGGTCACCTTGCCTGGGGGACACGCATACTGTGAAAATTAATAAAGGGAGACCGCATTAGAGTTGGGAGGCTAGAGAGGAGAGCCAGGACACCATCAATGTAAATTACAGGAAGAAGTGTCCATTTTCAGGCCCCAACAGAAGAACGGGCAACAGGAAAGAGTCATCAATTATAGGCCCCAACAGGGAAAAAGACACACTGCATCTCCTGGAAGAAATCGACCACCCCTGCTACTCAGCCCCTGAGAAATGGTCAGCACCCTGAACTCTTTACTTTTCTCCAATGGACTTTGACTCACAATAACCCCTTCCTGACTCCCTCCTCCACAAAACGTTCCTCTTTGTTGGGTTTGCCAGATGGCATGCTGTGGTCTGTATGCCCAAATTGCAATTTTCTGCTGTCCCCCAAAGAAGTCCATTTTTGCTGGTAAAATAACTGAGTTTTATTTTTAAGGTTAACAATACCAAGGACTTTAGTGGTCTCAGAATAATGATGCCCCAGCAGCCAGCAACGTGCTCACCAGCAATCAAAACAGGACTGTCCCGACTAAAAGTACCCGCCCCCCCCTCCATCTACCTTCTCTAAATGGATTTCAGAATCTCTAGAAACTAAGAAGGCCAGAGATGATTGTGAGGAATACCACGGACTCTGTGCCAGGCGCGGGTGGCGGGGGAAGAGGGAGCCTGCTTTATCTTCAGGGAGGGCAAAGCCTGGTCAGAGGCTGGTTGGCCTGGAACAGGGTCAGTCCTCGGAGCAAAAGGTCTTGGAATCTTAACAACTGATCAAGGTCACAGAGCAATTAAAAGGGATCCATCCATCCTTCCCCTCCCTCAGCGCTGAAGAATTCCATGGTTTCATATTTCTTCCTAACTAGCCTGTTAAACTATCCTGGCAAATAAATCGCTTGCTCAGCAGAACTCAGCCACGTAACACAGACTCAATTGGAAAACCAAGCATATAAAGGCTGGTCTATCTGGAGAAAAGAGAAGGTGGCCCCTTTGGCCCTCGAGGCGGTGAGAGTATAATTTTGGATCCTACTTCTCTCTGCTACTACTCTCAAAAATTAAGATGCAACACCTCTCAGAAGGAGCCATCAAAAAAAAGAGTTGTGTACCACTGTGGCATTGGCCTTTCTCCCCAAAGATCCCATCTAATGTAACAGCATTTCCATTTTGCTCAACGAAGTTCATTATTAGCGCTGAAGTGTTCCTTGCAATCGGAGGATTGCTTAATTGCTTTCTAGCAGGTTAATCCCCTTTCATTCTGTGACCTCTAAACCACCCCAGGCTTTCTGCATTTGCCCTACTTACAAATGATCGTCCTCAATACCCAAAGTCAGTCCTCTATCTATGTATGCTCTCCTTGTCAATAAGGAGGGCAAAGGGCTTTAGAGAATCAGCTCCCGGCAGGCGGGCTACCTGCAATCTTGGCTATTCTGCTGGTCTTTTGGAAGGCTCCTTCCTAAATCTCAAATCCTGCCTTATCTCTGGGATGACCACCAAGGGCATTGGCTGGGCCTATTGAATGCCCAGGAGCTTTAGTTTGACCCCACAGCAAGGGGTGGGGGCGGGGGGCGGCACAGACACCCCCTACCCATCTTACAAATGAGGAAACAGGCTTATTGCAGATTGAGTCACCTGCCAGAGATAGGAGATTCTAGGCCTTGGGCCTGGATGCTTCAATAACCGACCCCCACCCAGGGTAGTGGAGGGAGGAGGGCCTTTCTGCAGCCTCAAGCCATTTTCCACCGAGCCGCCAGCCAGGATCACCTTCTGAATGGCCCGGGCATGGTAAATCACCTTGTCAGCTGCAGGGCCCCAGTGGGGCCCAAGTATCTAGCCCAAGGCCCGCAGGAGTGGACAACACAGCTCACTTTCCTGCTGCATCCACTTGGGGCCTCCCAAACAACACATCAATCCACACCTCGGCAGGGGCCTGCCCCCCTCCCCTTCCACAAAGCCAGCTCAAGTGCTCCTTCCTTTGCACGGCTGTCCCAGGCACTTCCTTCCGGCTTGTGCGCCGTGCACACACACCTCTACCCTGGCACCTTCCACATGTTTGCTGTGAGCCTCTCAGCTTTCCTGTTCCTCATCTCTGTCTTCTAGGTGTCTAGCATATAAAAAAGGTTCCACAGAGGCCCGCCGAATTAATTAGCAATTGAATGACAGCTTATCACTGAAGATTCTCTAAGACTCTAGAAACAAAAGGCAGGCAAATCCCCAAACAGAAAGCCCTGCTTTGCACAAAGGCGGACAGTGCTGTTCCTTTACCGAGAATACCGCCCCCCCCCTCAAATAGCTCACTGCAATCCGCAGGTCTATGGCACCCACCGTCATGAGAACCAAAACTGTGTGTGTGTGTGTGTGTGTGTGTTTTTTTTTTTTTTTTTCAGGAATCCCCTCTGGGAATCCCCCTTGTTTGCAGTGCCCCATAAAGAGAAAAATGTAAATAAGACAATCATTTAACCTGCCACTGCTCTACTGTGCTAAGCTTTTTAATCTGTTAATAATCATAGTCAGAACAAAGGGAAGAAGACCCAGCTCATTAAGAATAACGAGAACAGGGGCGCCTGGGTGGCTCAGTCATTAGGCGTCTGCCTTCGGCTCAGGTCATGATCCCAGGGTCCTGGGATCGAGCCCCGCATCGGGCTCTCTGCTCCGCGGGAAGCCTGCTTCTCCCTCTCCCACTCCCGCTGCTTCTGTTCCCTCTCTCGCTGTGTCTCTCTCTGTCAAATAAATAAATAAAATATTTAAAAAAAAAAAAAAAGAATAACGAGAACAGTGACAGAGCGATGGTGGGGGTACCAGTCACTGGGCTCAGTGCTCTGACGCACAGCCCCCTCGGAGGGGACCAGGCGAAGATACTAATTACGCCTCCGGCAGGAGACATGCACACCCCCTTCAAAGCAGCTACTTAAAGATAAATACACTGCAGGCAAACACTTCAAGCCCCGCTGCACTATTCTTTCCATGTTCTGTTCCTTTAGAAATTTTAGGTCATGATCTTAAATAGGGAAGGAGAGCGAGCGCGTCCCTTGCCAAGCCGAACTGAAAGGTCTCTGAGGGCCCGGAAGCAGATTTTTTAAACCACTAAGGCTTCTGAACCCTGACTGGCTGGCTGGTACGTTTACATATATACACTAATCCCAGGGTTATTAATGGCACGGAGACTCCCCACCCACCACCCCCCCAAGGTTTTCGTTCAAACTACCTGATGGAAGTGTGGGGAGAAGGCAATGGTCTTGAGATCTCGGGATGCTGTGAATGGATAATCCATTTGATTTGACTCATTACTTCTGCAACCAGACTCTCCTCTAAATAAGGAGCTTTTTAAAGGCTGATTTTTACCCCTAACAGCGCCCGCTGTCACCCAAGACGGACGGGGCGGACGGGGCTCTTTATGCGGAACCTAGAGTGTGGGGGGGAATCCGCGACCCAAGAAGCAAGCGCTAGAATGCAGGTGTAAGGATGTTACGGTCGTTACTGTCACATTCCCGGCTGCCAACTTTGGAGAAGACGGGGAGGCGAGGCAAAGACGTAACCGGGGACGTGCGTCAGCAGCAGCTCATACCAGAAAGTCAGAAATACGTCTGAGCACAAACAAGGAATCTGCTAAATGATGAGGCACCCACAAAATGGAACTGGTGTTTATGGGATACTGTTAGGCAAGAAAACCAGGCTACACGAATAAACATCAAATGCAGTGACTTTGGGAGAGAGGTGGGGTTCGCGGAGAGAGCGGGGGACACACGTGTAACACATACACACACACACGGAAGGCTTGGGAATATTTTCATCACAGAGGTGGTTACCAGTGGTCGTCTCTGGGAGACCAGGGGGAAGGTATTTTGGATTATTATTTTGCCTACTAGCCCCATCTTTTCTGCTGGTGTTCCCTAGAGAAACATGGAATACTTTCCTGACCAAAAAAAAGTTGAACACTGTATTTTTCTTAATTTCAAATACTAAGAAAATTACTGAAGTACCACCACAGCAGGATCTGTTTAACCCTTGTCCACATCAAACTAGGAGTTTTAATTGGCTCAAGCAACAACGTTTTCAACTACGCCATCCCCATGCCCCCAGATCCACCCCATTTCCAGGACTGGGAAGGTACCATAGAGGAATCACCTATCATTTGGGGCTTTTGTAGCCAAATCAGGTTAAGCATTTCTGACCTCACAAAAACATGATTTTTTAGAAAATAAAGCTAAAGATGACACAGACTTTTTTTTAATGCCTCCGGTCAAAAAATTACAGGAAAAAAAGAGTGCAATATTGTGTGTCAAACCCATCCTGTTTATCAGCTAAAACCAAATAACAAAACCTATTTTATTGCCTGGCTCATAAACACAGAAATAAATTTCCAAAGCTCAGAGCATTTTTACACAATTGCTTTAAACACCTCCTGGACTTCACTTAATTCAAACCTTTGTTCCATCTGACAATGCAAAGTAAATTGTGGTGACCTTCAGACATGGTTCTCTTTTATCAGGAGCCTTGAAACGTCCATTAGAGCCGGGGACTGGGTAACGTTTCCCCTAGATGCCATTTACCTAAGCAATCAGCATGCCTCTCTCAGCAAGGTCCTTCTCCAATCTCCCAAACCACAGAGGAATTTTAAAAAAAATAATGCATACACAGGTACACACGGCACAAATCCCGCTCTAAAAAATGAGTCGTACCCACTCCGAGGTAAAGACGTTCCTAACTAAATTCAGTTCTCAACAGCCAATTTTCTGGCATCCTAATGGAACAAGATCAGTGAAGCCTTTCCCTAAAGAAAAGTAAATAGGGAGTCATGGCTCCAGGTTAAATCTGGCTTCGAATGATGCCACGTGTGACCAAAGCCACAAAAGCGGAGCTCCCCCACCCCTGAACTTTATTTACCTGAACCACCTTGCTGCTGAGGGCCCAGTTAACCCTTTCAGGGACTGCTTTAACTCAAATTCCTTCCTCCCAGCACCTCGTCCCATGGTCTCTCCATTACGGATGACAGCCCAGCACGGCTCACTGGTCATGCTCCCCACTCTTTCCTTCACAGACACCCCAGCGTGCAAGCCTCTCGTGTTGGTCTCTCACACATTCCTCTCTCTCTTCACCCTCGACCCCTGGGATCCCTAGAATCTCAGCAGGGAGCTCTGCAAAACCTAATGGAGATGAGCCACCTGCCTCATCTCCCCTTGGTCCAGGCCAAGCGATGTCCGGCTGCTAGGCTGCTAACTGAAATTATTCCCCTTCGTGTCTCGAGAGTCTCTGAGAACTTTCAATAGCCTCTAATGTCCAACGTGAATGTTAACTCTTCCCTTTCCCTTCTTTAAGGCATCATTCCTAAAGCAAATCAGTGGGAGACCAGGGAGGGAGGAGTAACGATCGTGGCCTAGGTTGGGGCATCAGAGCCAAAGTAGGGGGAGGAGGGTGTTCACACGGGGGGTGGGGGGGGCCCAATCAAGAGTGTCAGAGCCAAGCAAGTTCACAAGGGTCCCACGTGGTGAAGGAAGGGGTGGGAGCAGACACTGGGTGGGGAGAGGGGGATTTACGCTGGTAAACACTGATCAAATGAACAAACCCAGTAGGGATAACAAGAGCCAGCCAGGTTTCTCAGTCTGTAACGTGAAAAGGACGAAAACCAGATTGAACCCACAGATGTTAAACTGAAATCAGAGGTATCGGTGCTAATTCATGGATTTCGATACACACACAGACGTGGACCTACATCTAGATATACTAACTGAGCACATGTGTATGTATGTACACACACGTGTCCCTGTGCATGTGCATGCACACACAACACCGCACACATTCACAAAGCACCTAAGAGAAAGGACGCTCCAGCTAGGAGCACAGCTCAGGCCCAGCCGCTGCAACACCAACAGGGCTCCTTGGAGAAGTGGCTGGTTCCAGAACTGAGGAAGGGAAATGAGGATGAGCCTGGAGCAGTGATGGGCCCAGAAGCAAGGCCAGAAAGAGGACAGGGACAGGGCAAAAGGACAAAGAAGCCAGCATGGAGGGGCTCCAATGAGGAAACCTGGGACAATCTAAACATCAAAATATAGCAAGAAAGAGGCGTCTGGCTGGCTCAGTCGGTAGGACATGCGACTCAATCTTGGAGATGTGAGCCCCATTCGGGGGGTAGGCAGACTGTACTTAAAATTTAAAAAAATCTATCAATGAAGATATATACAGATATATAGAGATATATAGATATACACACACACTTATATATGTGTGTGTATTTTTTAACTGGCTCCACGCCCAGTGCAAAGCCCAAGGTGGGGCTCGAAACCAGAACCGTGAGATCAAGACCTGAGCCAGTACCAAGACTTGGACCCTTAACTGACTGAGCCATCCAGGTGCCCCAAAATATATTTTTTTTAAAAAATGGGGCACCTGGGTGGCTCAGTCGTTAAGCGTCTGCCTTCGGCTCAGGTCATGATCCCGGGGTCCTGGGATCGAGTCCCACATCGGGCTCCCTGCTCCGTGGGATGCCTGCTTCTCCCTCTCCCACTCCCCCTGCTTGTGTTCCCTCTCTCGCTGTGTCTCTCTCTGTCAAATAAATAAAATCTTTAAAAAAAAATAAAAAATAAAATAAATAAAAATAAAAAATGGATTATGACCCTTTGAATGAAATAAGAATTGAGCCCATACAGATTTTTTTTAAAAATGAATAGTGTTTGATGAGAAATGGAATATGGAGTTTCAAAGAACCTCCCAACAAAACACTTATAAGTGCTATTCCAGCCAAAAACGCAAAATGTGAATCTAATGATGAGGAAACGGTCAACAACCCCAATGGAGGGCCATTCCACAAAACAACTGGCCTGTAATCTTGAAGAGTCAAGATCACGAAAGACACAGACTGAGGTGGACATGCTCCAGAGTTAAGACCATTAAAAACGCCCAACTAGGACCTGGATCCTCCGGCTCCAAACTGGAGCCTCTCTCTAGGGCATCTGAAGCCAATCTAAGATGAGGGTTTGTAAGTGGTAGTGATGGATCATTGTCAATGTCCTAATTTGGGTCAGTAAAGGAGAATGTCCTTAATTTTAAAAAAATACAAACTAATGTGTTAAGGAGTGATGGGGTACAAGGTGGAAATTCTCAAATAGTTGATGAAAAAATTCTACCATACTGAAATCTTGCTGTAACTTATTTCATAAAACTATTTAAGTACAGAACTCTAAACCTCAAGCCCCACTCCCACCAAAATGACCAACAGCAAAGACCTCGACCTCCTGCTCACTTTCTGTCAACCAACCCCACCAGAGGAAAGCTCCACATTCATGGCTTTCTCTATTCTAACACTCCTCTGCACCTCCCATGGCCATCAGAGGCTCTCTGACAATCTTTTACATTCCTCATCAACAACCGTGATGAACTTAGTTCCTACAGTAGCCAGTTTCCCAAGACAGACCATGCAAATCCAAACTCAACCTTCATTGCAAAATTTTATCCTCGACCTTGCACTCAGTTCCTCAGTCCTGTTCATGTAAATGGACCATTATTTTCACCATTTATATACAGTTGACCCTTGAACAATGTGGAAGTTACTTAGGGGTGCTGGAATCCATTTGTAACTTATGACCCCCCCAAAACTTAACTAGTAATAGCTGACTGTTGACCACAACACTTACCCATAACATAAACAGGCGATTAACACGTATTTTGCAAGCCGCATGGATTAGATATTGTATTCTTAAAGCAAGCTAGAGAAATGAAAACGCTATTGAGAAAATTGTAAGGAAGAGAAAATACACACACCCATGTATTTAATGAAAAACAAAACAAAACAAAAAAACCACCCTTGTAGAAGTGGGCCTGTGCTGTTCAAGGGTCAACTGTACTTGGAAAGTATTGCTTAAATTCTTCCCAAAGTAGTACAGTGAAAAGTGTGAACCTCACTCGATGTGACTTAAGACAGACTTTACAAAACTTGAGCAAAGGAGACGATCTCCACTCACAACATCCGGGGGGGGGGGGGGGGGGGCGGGCCACAAGACAAAGCACAGCGTTGGTAAAGCCCCCGTGTGGTGGTGATGGTGGGGTTCAGGAAGGGGGATCATCGGGAAAAGTCAGGCTGTAAAATTAAAACTATAGCAACGACGATCTGTGAGACAGTGTGGAGAAGCCAAGAAAGGGGACTTAAGCGTCAAATGAGAACAGAAGGAGAAACAGGAAGATTCCAATACCCCCTTCCCCTCCATGGCACTGGTCACTTCAAACATCCCCCAAACCAGGCTGGGAAATGGAAAGCCGTTTGCAACATGGAGCCTGGCTGCTAACTCTACTCCTGGGAACAGGGTCCTCCTCCCCACCTGGCGGGGAACGCAGTCTCACCTCGAAGGCAGAGAAAGGTAAGAAAGTCTTCTGTCTTGGGCTTCCTTTTAGAGAGGTCAGAGATCTGAGTAACTGGAGGGGGCAGCAATGGTTCCACTATCTTTACCGGAGTTGTGCTGGGACTGTTCGGCTGAGACTGCGCAAACTTCCTTTGTGCTTGCAGCCTGGGCCTGGAAAAGCAAAGGAAAATTAAAAATGAATTAGGCAGAGATCGGAGGATATAGATCTACGTGCGGCCATAAAGTCAGGACACGAGAGGAGGGAAAAAAGACCCTAATTCAAGCAAACTCTTTCTAATTAAGGTTCTCTATCTCTCACGCTCTCATAAACCACAGGCCTGATGCAGAGGGCCACAAATTTCGTTAAAAGGCTATGTTTTGTACACGGATATAAAATGGGTGCCCTGAGCGTGCGTGCACAAACCACGTGTGGGCCTGGGCATTGCCAACACCGCATGTGGCCTCTGAGGACACGGGATTAATGAATGGCTTTTCTAGTTTTAAATTAAGTCCAGAGTAATGACAAAACACACAAATCTTCCTGCCACACGTATCCAGCACTGTCCGCTTCATGGGGTACTGTCACGAACACATACATGATTCCCTTCATTTGTGCCCCGACACCTGGCGCCCGCCCCGGCCCCCACCCGCCTGCACATTGCTGACTCTGTCCGCACACCCCCTGGAGGAAGCAGTCTCCCCACCTCCAATCCCTTCTGGCCCCAATCCAGCCACACAAACTCATTACAGGAATGAAAGCTTATAATGCAGGAAAAATCCATTTCTCTAGTCCATCTGAAATACAAATTCTGGGCACCCTCTGCTTATAGGTGAAGTCCAAACTTCTCTGTCAGGGATTCGAAAACTGGCCTGAATATCTTACCTGTCGGGCTTCTTTCCTGACACAATCCTACATACATATCGACCCCTCATTTATCCACGGTGTCTACAAATCACAACACTTCCCTCCTTGGCTAGGCAGCTTTCCTTTACAAAATCTTACATGCAAGACACTCCTTTCTATCACTGGAATCCTGATGAGTCTTGGTGAGCCTTCTTTACTTCCTTCCGAACACTGTAGCTATTAATTTTCCTGCTTCCACATAAGAATACTACCTTATTTTTAGTTTACGTGTAGCTAACGGACATTTATCACGAATGACCTCATATCAGCTCTTTCTTCATTGTGAAGATCTCCATTCGCAAGGGGAGTGGTAGGCGCCTCCAGGGGCAAGAACCTGCAGGGGTACCGCTGAGACTGGCTAGCCAGCCCTGCTCATAAAGACACTCAACATACAGGATTTGAGGGCAGGCGGAGAAAAAAACCAAACCGAAGGAACCACAAGCACCCCAATGGCACAGGGATGGGTCAGAATCTAAATCTGAATCAATCACTGTGTGAAATTGATAACTGCCCTCTCCCTGGAAAAACCGCTTCGAGTACTGAGTAATAAAAGAAAACCAGGGGGCACCTGGGTGGCTCAGTCGGTTAAGTGACTGCCTTCGGCTCAGGTCATGATCCTGGAGTCCAGGGATCGAGTCCCATATTGGGCTCCCAGCTCGGCAGGGAGTCTGCTCCTCCCTCTGACCCTCCCTTCGCTCATGCTCTCTCTCTCATTCGCTCTCTCTCAAATAAATAAAATAAAAAATCTTAAAAAAAAAAAACTGATAGATTACTAAAGCACAAATAAGTCTCCCTTTAACTATTGTTGGAATTACATAAAATAGTAATCATAGTATCTTAAACGGCTGATGACCACAATTCTTTCACACGTTAAATCAACATTCTGGTATTTGACAAACTAGTACAACAAAATACACACACACACACACACACACACACACCCCTCTCAGTTTTCTACTAAAAAACTAAAAAAACTTGAACCACCCCTTGTCCGGACCAGTCTCTACTCTTGCCTCCGTTCCCAAACCCACGAGAAACACCGCCATACAGATGACGTGCCCAGTACCAACGACATTTGCTCAAAAGGGAGACAGCACCCCCCTCCTTACTTACAGGGCAACCTTCGGTCCTTGAATTGTACAAACATTACAGCTCATCACAAGCGCTTGCAAACCCAGGAGTAACCACAGTGAAGCCGCCACATTCGAAAGCTATCAGCAGAAAGCTAAACAACTTAAAGGAAAACTCCCAAATACTAAAATGGTAAGAGAAAGGCAACACCACTGTCCCCGTGTTACGGAGAACGAAGAGTTTTGTAACCAACTGACTGCCCGTATATAAGACGAGACACAGCAGAAGTGTGAGCAGGGGAAGCCACTAAGCCCGGGGGGGGGGGGGGGGGGGCCTTCCAGGGAGAGATGCTGAAGGACCCGATGAAGGTGGGGGTGAGACTAAGCTAGCACAGGGGATTCTCAAACTGCGACGAGGATCACGGTTGTGAGTTTGGTGATGTTCCCCCCTGCCCTTTACAGTTTCTATCGGTTACAAATAGGAATCTTTATAATAGGACTAAACTGGGGCTGGGGTATGAAAAAAAGGACAAGCTAAGCAACGCAATGCCACCATCGGGGTGGATGGGCCCCAAAGAACTACCTGGCTCTTCCAGCAATGTCCCCTCCCTGTGAAAATAAAAACCCCAGTCATCGGATTCCAGCTGAAAAGTTTATCTTTTTAAATCGGCAATCACAGGAACACGTACATCTTCAACTGAACGGACCCAACTCTCACGCTGAGCATTCAAGGGGCGCCTGGGTGGCTCAGTTGGTTGGGCGACTGCCTTCGGCTCAGGTCATGATCCTGGAGTCCCGGGATCGAGTCCCGCATCGGGCTCCCTGCTCAGCGGGGAGTCTGCTTCTCCCTCTGACCCTCCCCCCTCTCATGTGCTCTCTCTCTCTCTCAAATAAATAAATTCTTTAAAAAAAAAAAAAAAAGAAAGAAACTGGACAGAAACACTGCCGGCCACCGAGCGGGCTGATGCTTAGGGCTTTTTTTTTTTTTAAAAAAAAACAAATGCCACACACCATGAGCCCAAACGGAAGTCCAACACGCAAACACGGATGAGGCACGACGAACGACCGCTCGGGATGCAGGAAGATACTCCACACATTCGGGACCCGAAAGACAAACTGCTCCCACCATTGTTCACCTTTTGCCTGATGACTTGTTCAGTGAGACCATGAAAAATAAAGCCATTAACAGATTTAAAAATGGCAGGCAAATAAATGACCCCTTAGAGGACTAAGCCAAGCTCCCAAGTGATTATTTGTGAGACCCAGATGAAAGCAGACTGAGCCACGAAACAAACCAGTATCTTTTTTTTTTTTTTAAAGAGCAGCCAGAAGACTCTTTATTTTGCACGAAGTGCAGGTCTGTGGTTTGGCTTCTCATCCTGCAGAGTCCTGGGAGGATTACAGAGGTGTTGGCTGGGCTTTGCTGGCCCCCCACAACAGAAGAGTTTGGATGACACAACTTGGAGGCCACATCCATGGGGGTAAGCACTCTCGGCACGCTCGGCTGTGCAGGTAATGTTTGAGGGGACTCATTCCAGAAGGCCGGATACAAGGAAATGAGTGCTTGTTATTTTCCGTCAGTAAAGAAGGGTAGGTGGGAGGTTCCCAGACATGCTGAAGAACCAGAATATCTGCACCTGGAGAGGCCTGGGGAGGAAAGGTGCTCTGTGGAGCCGAGCGGCAGGCCACACAGGACACCTACCAAAGGCTGAAGAGGGAGATGGAGGGCCAGTCTCTGGCAGAATCAAGCAGGTGTACCCACCTCCTGAGGCATTTACTTCACCCACCCCCTTCTCTCGGCTGACATTTCACCCAGAACCACATGCACCATCCTATCCATTCCTTAGAGTGAAGATGCCTGAAAAGGACAACACCGTCTGGATGAAGACGGTTCCGAATCATCATGGGGGTGGAAAGAGAATGGGGCCCCTGGGGTCAAGCGGAAAACACTACGTGGGGCCTTGAGGGATAGCCAGATGGCCCTCCACTGCCCACTGGTGGTCCACAGAAACACCAGCATATAGAAAGCACAGAGGGCCTGTGTTCCTCATCCAAACCACAGAAGGGATCAACCAGAGCATGATGCAGTCTCATGTTTGTTTTATTAACTGATCAAGGAAGGAGTTTCCCCTTAGAGAAGGCTTCATTCTAGAACGCTAGGTACATCCTTAGGTCAAGAAAACCCAATTAAAGCAAACTTCCCCGCCAGCCAAGTTACACAGATCAGACCGACTGAAACCAGCAGAGGAAAACATGAATAAATGTATTTATAGATGAATAAATATATGGAGGGTTCCATTTTATTTACCGTGTGCTACAGTCAAGGGTTGGGGGCTGTGGGGTGAGGGAAGAGAAGTGCTCTCGGGTCAAACCACGCCATCACTGCCCGTCCATGGTGTGAGTGAGTGAGTGTGTGTGTGTGTGTTTTTTTCTGTGTGCGCGCGCACGCGCGCCAAGTAAAAGACTAAAAAATTCAAAACAGCAGGCTCAGAGAATATAGATACCGGCTGCCATTTGTTTGGTGTTCAAGACAAATGTTAAAAGCTAAAGGCTTTCATTTTTTTTTTTTGAAGGATCTTGCCAAGATCACCCTCACTACACAGATCAACCAACTGAGCGGGGGAGACCTGCCTAAGGCCACACACAGCTTGGGTGCAGGACAAACAAGACCAAAAGGCAAATGCTGGTTGCTCGGGTCAGAGTTTTCTCGGTCACATCATGCTGCGTCCATGTGGGACGCCCTGTCACAGGCAAGGCCATCTGGTGTGCCTTTTCTCTAGAAGCTCCCAGGTCTGGGAGTCCCATTCCAATTCACTCATTTAAAAAAAAAAAAAAAAACAAAAAAACAAAAAAAAACTCAGCCCTGCTGGGGTGAATCCCATTTAAGCTAAAGTGTCCCAAAAGGAAGAAAAGAAAATGTGTTGAGATGAACGTCAACTCACTGATCTGATCTCTGAGTGTCATTCTATGTAGAAATAAATGCCCTAAGACAGAGGCAAATATCCCAAGGGATCTTGCTTACTTGAGACTGCGCTCTCCATCTGGAATGCCCTTCCCCTTTCTCTTGCCATGGCTGGCTTCCTTACAGAAGACACACCCTCCATCGACGTGGGGAGGGCACGGCAGGAACGCGGCATGCTGTACCACGGATAAACACGCACCATCCATTCCTGGGGAATCACAGCGTTAAACACACCATGTTTTCGGAGCAGAGGGGCAGAACTGAATGCTATCCAGAGGTGCCGGGGAGAGGTGGGTGGCCCTCAAAGAGACCCAACAGGAACGGGAGAGGGAGAGGCGTGTGGTTCTGCCCCAGGGAAAGTGACCAGCCATCCCTAAGTCTACCCAAAGGTCAACCGGGATCCAGTGTCATTGCGGATCCATTTCATAGGAATCTACAAAGCACCTGCCCACACGGTCCCCTTTCTACCATGTCCACGGTCATCACTTAGTTAAGAATTCACTGAGCCATGTGCCCACCAGCAGCATCGTCCGATAGAAGCCAAGTGATGGCTTCTCGACCACCGTGATACACAAGAGGCCATCCCACCACAAGGCATGATGCCCTTGTGGTCCATGTGTCACAATGCCCCCGGGCCACAACCCGCCGGACCCAGGAGGACGGTCCGGCCGCAGGCCCATTCATGCGGGACAGGCACACAGAGACGGCGCGTGCTGCGTGATCATGCTGCGGGAGCTCCCAGGGGGAGGTTCCATCCTCCCCCTTCTCCCTTCCACTCCCTGAGCTGCACACAAAAGCTGCCATTTTTCTCCGGAGCCTTCTCACATTTGGGGTTTAGCTGGCATGGCCAAGAGCCAAAAGAATGTTCTGCTTGATCACTTAAAATTTTACCCAAGTAAATCTTCAAGTATGTTTCATGTTTAGGTTAAAAAAAAAAAAAAAAAGGTACAGTACCTTTACAGGAACAAAGAAACACACCACAACCAACACTGGCACTATTTTGAAAGTTAACAAACTGCAAGACGACACCCGTAAAGAAACACCACTGAGGAGCCAACTAAGTTCTACGCGAAATATTCTGTGTTGTGTAGTCAGCCTCCCTATGCCCCCCACCCCCGCTGTCCTCTGATCACGCGCGAGGACACCGCCCGCCGTCAGAAGACTCACAAGGGGGTGGCCGTGGTATTCCCGGGTTCCGTGGGTGTTATCTACAGGACCGAGTTACCCAGCTCAGTGCTTTCTGCGCGCTCCATCTCTAGGGTAGCCCCAAATATGGCACGACAGCAATTTCTAGGTTAATTACATTCCAGTTCTGTCCGGGATTTCTGAAAGTTTACAAATCCGAGTAGGACACAGCGCAGGGGCACGATTCGGCTAGAGAAGGCAGGAGCAAGGGACACCGGGTGATTTAAAGAAATGCCCAGCTGGTCCCCCCTGGAGGGGCGTGTCTGCCAAAACACCGTTTTATTAACTCAATTTTCCAATATTAACAACGTAAGCTGGTAAAATCCAATTACTTAGATTACATCTCAATTCCAAACAAAGAGCAAGGAATGGGTGGGAGGGGAGGGTCTGTAGATTTAAAAAAAAAAAAAAAAAAAAGACACATCGTGTCTGGCAAATGCAAAATGACCAGCATGGCTGTGCTCTTTGTGCCGGGGTGGGAGTGGGGTCTGAAGCTTTGCCAACTTGCTGAAAGGCCTATTCAAAAAAAAAAAAAAAAAAAAATCCTGTGTTTCCATCCCCAAAATAATTACCCACTCTATTCTACCCCCAGACACACACACTACAAACCTGGCAGCGACTCAAAGAAATCAGGATTGTATGTGTGCGCGTGTGCATGTGTGCGATGGAGATTGTGGGGGGTCGAGCAGGGGATAGCCCCTGCCCAGGGCAAGCTGCCCACCAAATTCAAATGCAAGTGCAGTTGTGGGCAAACCACACAGGATGGTTGTAAACATCCTGTAGAGTAGAGAGAAAATAAACATATCCTCAAGTGAACCGGGAGGCTACCAGAGACGGACTCATCCCCAACTGTAACAAGAAGCCCTACCAGTGGACGACCCCCTTCTTTGCTCACCTCCCACCCTGCTCTGAGCTGCCCACCAGGGTTTGCTCTACCCGGCTGTGAGGATGTCTCAGGACAGGAAAGGGAGGTCGGGGGCTCCAGGAGGAGAGGTACACTATGGAGAATGCTCGCCTTATGGGGTTTCTCGAGTTCCTGCCACACTGGTTTTCAGAGGCCTCGTTCCTTGCTTGAACTCATAAACTGCTGGAAGAGGCTATGGATGCTCAAAACCACAGGATGGGAAATATCCACAGCATTTGTCTTCATGAAGTTACACAGGCAGCTATTTAGAATCAAGTTCGCTACCAACCGGATGTACCTAAAGGAACTGCTGTCCCCGAATCCCCTGAGAAGGAATGCTCATCGAGACTGGCTTGGTCAGGGTGGGACAAAGGAAAGAAGAGGGGTATCAAAACCCGGGCTTTAGTTCTACAGAGTTGCTCTAGGGCAGGTTGCCTTCTATTTCCTGGGGGGGGGGGGGGGGGGGCGGGGGGAGCCAACAGCACACTATGAAAAGGAAAATAATACTGAGACCCCTTCTAGCTCCATCTTGTCTGACCTCATCTATAAAACTTGAATACAGTAATTCCTATAATAAATTCCCCTTAGATCTGTGACTTCCTAATTCCACATGAGAAATACCAGACTTTCTGCCTGTGCCCAGCGGGAAGTCAGAACCTCAATCTTCCAGATGCCTGCCGGGACTATGCTCAAGATGCTGAGCACCAAGTTTCTAACCACAGGTTGTCCTGCAAATCAGCCAACGGGGTAACTTCTCGATTCTGAGATAAATATCCTGCCTAGCACTTCAGAAGGTGGGAGTAGAAAAGTTAAAATATATACACTTTTAAATGGCACGATTCCAGGAGCCGCTCCACAATTCCTTTATAAGATCCTACACTCTGCTTAACATTCCATCTTTCCAACTACGAATAAACCCCTCATTTAGGGCAACACACCAACTTCCTTGAGAACCCAAAAACACCCTGAGGAATACCAACATGACGCAAATATGTGTGTTCGTCAGCTCTACCCATCAAAACACCGGACGCCCAAGGAGAAGGCAAGCCCAAACCCAAATATCACCCAGCTGCTCACACACACCACACCGCCTCAGAACACAGGCAATGGAAAGCAGATAGAGGAAAGAAAGGTGTGGGGGTGCCTGAGTAGCTTAGTTGGGTTAAGCGTCTGACCCTTGACCTCAGCTTATGTCTTGACCTCAGGGTCCTGAGTTCAAGCCCTGCACTGGGCACCATGCTGGGCGTGGAGCCTACTTAAAAAAAGGGGGGAGAGGGGTGAGCCTTTGCGTTCTTTTACTCAAAGGAAAGGACTAGGGAAGAGGAAGGAGAGTATCAAAATTTAATAATAGCACCAAATACCAATAAGCCAATGTAAATGTAGCACAGCATCTTCCTAAGAAAAAGATTACTTGGGCACATAAATCTCAGGTGGATGGGGACAGCCCAGCCCACAAAAAATGGTATGCAGAGTAACATGCAGTAAAGCTTTTGATTCAATTAATTAAAAATTACGCAATTATGCTTTAAAAAAAAATCTTCTGCGGCACCCTAAAATGTCAAAGAGCCAAGGACAGCCTGGAAATCATGACTCTGTCATGATCAAGGAAATAGTTGACACTGACTTCTTTTGTGAGCTAGAAAGCAACCATGTCAGATTTGAGAGGGATCATCATTAATCAACAATTAAAGCGGCAACAAAGCCCTTTTGTTCTGTCACTCACAAATGTCACACGTTATGGTTTACCGCCTATGGAAAACTGCCTGTTTTTGCCACTCCAGGCACCAGAACCCTCTTTTTATCGGGGGGGGGACCCCAACCTCAACCGCAGGATCCAAGAGCTGCAAACGCTCTTTCTCTACAGTCAGTTTTGTGGCAATCCTGAGCAAAAACTCTATCTCACAGCAGAAGCAAGAAAGGTTAAGAGTCCTAGGATGCCACACGTAAGTTAGGAATCCAGCCAGGACCTGGGCAAAGAAATTCCTCCTACATACTGTAGTTACAAGGTGTAAACAAATTATCTAAAGTCCATTCAGTTTTTAAAAGCCTCAAAGAGCCAGTTAAAACGTTAATCTGCCTTTCCACTCTGTCTGGAGGTGGCGTTGCCAATTTTGTTTTTTTAAAACATTTCAACAAAAACCCAGGCATTTTCTCAGCGTTACTCGATACCCAATTGCAGGCGGCCAGAAATCTCCCTTGAATCCTGGCAAAGGTGATGGCTGGGGAGGGACAGTGAATCACTCAGTGGGGCAAGAATCAGGTCTAACCTCCTCCTTTCCTTCGAGGAAAAAAAGAAAAAACATGAAGAAATGACATCTTAGAATGCTTCACGGCTCATTCATTAAAAAACATAATCGGGTGGAATCCTCTGAAGGGTAGAACCAGAGTCAATTCCGTAGGAACTCCCCACCAGAAACACGCTCGAGGGGGTCGCGTGGTGGGCGGAGGCTCTCGACACACCAAAGCACAAAGGCAGTGATCAGAACTAGTCCCGGAATGATCCAGAGTAGGCTTCGGCTTCTCCCGTCCTCTGCTTCTCAGAGTAAGTCAGTTAACGGAGACGCTTTATTCACCGGGTGACAGAGGAGGGAGCCGGTACAATTTCCCCGCCCACTGGAAATTCCATGAAGTAGCCAACAAGCACCAAGAGATGGCAACAGCGAGTCTTCAGACGAGAAGCAGGGCTTCTGATTTTTGCCGATTTAGGACAAGCCCTGGCATTAACCAATTTTTAGGACCTGTGCTAATGACGCCGGCTAAGAAACCAGCCGCTGGGTAAGGAAAGCAGCAGGATGGACACTTTATCCCCCCAACTCAATTACAACTCAAGGTCCTTGCCTGCATGGAAAATATACGGAAACTCACAATTCAGCATTTTATCTAGGTCCTAAAAATATGCAGGGGCTAAAATCCTCAGGACTGGCTTCAGAAACACGCGCCTCCCCCAAAAGTGATTCTTACCACCAAGAAAAGATAAAGCAACACTAAAGTAATGCACCATGGTCCGAATGTTTCCTTCACGAGGGAGCCCAAAATGTGAAGTCTGTTCTGTAGTAAAAAGATTCACGACACTTCACACATTCTCTCTTCTTGAACGTTTAAAGATTTTACTTATTTATTTTACACAGAGAGCGAGAGAGCACAAGCAGGGGGAGTGGCAGGCAAAGGCAGAGGGAGAAGCAGGATCCCAGCTGAGCAGAGAGCCCGACGCGGGACTCGATCCCAGGACCCTGGAATTATGACCTGAGCCTAAGGCAGACGCTTAACTGACTGAGCCACCCAGGCATACCTTTTTTTTTTTTAAAGGGTTTTATTTATTTGTGAGAGAGAGAGTCTTCTTGAACATTCATGAAAGAGGCCTAGGCTCTTATGACAATTGCCTAAAGATGAGAAACCATGATCATAATTAAAGAATCTGCTAGTGGCTAATGAATATAAGAACAGCGAGTATCCTCCTTTCTATTGTTTGTGCTTCGTGATCTGGAGTAATGGCACTTAATTCTTACACTGGAAAACAGGAGCTCCCGTGGAGTCCCAGACTCAGCCAGTCCTCTCAAGCTCCTTGGCACTTCGGCACCAGCTGCCATGATGAATCTAGGAGACATGTCAGCGGCACGGAAACTTACATAAAAAACAAGGGAAGCGTGTCAATCCAAAGAAGGCAAAAGACTGTCAACAGATGAACGGATAAAGAAGATATGGTGTATATATGAATTGGAATATTATTTAGCTATAAAAAAAAAATGGCATCTTGCCATTTGCAACAACATGGGTGGAGCCAGAGTATAATATAATGCTAAGTGAAATAAGACAGAGAAAGACAAAATACAATATGATTTCACTCATATGTGGAATTTAAGAAACAAAACAAATGATCGTAGGGGGAAAAAAAGAGAGGCAAACCAAGAAACTGAATCTTTAATAAAAAAAGAGTCTTTTGAGAGAGTACACGAGTAAGCACAAACATGGGGGGAGGGGCAAAGAGAGAATCTCCTGAGCAAGGAGCCTGACCCTGATATCACGACCTGAGCCAAAATCAAGAGCCAGCCACTCAACCAACTAATCCACCTGGGCACCCAAGAAACAGACTCTTAACTCTAGAGAACAAACTGGTAGTTACCAGAGGGCAGGTGGGTGGGGGGATGGGTGAAATAGGTGAAGGGGATTAAGGAGGGCACTTGTGATGAGCACCGGGGGATGTAGGGAAGTGCTGAATCCCTAAATCGTACACCTGAAACATACGACACTGTGTTAACTACACTGGAATTTTTAAAAATTTAAAAATTAAAAAAAACACACACACACACAAGGCAAAAGGGAGTCAAAGGCAAGAAAAGTAGGAAAATCACCTTCCTATCAATGCCTAGAATATCCTCCAAGCAATGCTGAATCTCCACCCATATTCTAAGGCTGCGCAGGGTAACTGTACATCAGGCTGGGAAGCAGAAAACATCTTTCCAGATGTCATCTGCTGACTCACAACAAACCAAGTGATCTCTTAAGCCAGAAAAGTAAAGGGGAATGAAGGAGGGAGAGGTGCACTCATCACATCTTACAACTGAACTCACGATATTCGATCTCATTACATTTTCAATAACCATCCATGACCTCGGGTAAGGTACCGCTCTCCAGTATAAAAGTCCTCCCAGTCCTTCCCCATCAGCCACCTGGCAGGCCCAGTCCGCTTTTGCAGGTATGAACCACGGGGCCTTTACCTGATGTCATGAACGCACTAGAAAGAGTCCACTGCAAATGACAAGCAGAGAATGAACATACACGCCCACCGTAACTGTGGGTGGCTAAAATGAATCCTCAGAAGGGTCTGGTGAGAAGGTCTCCTGACTGGACCTAACTTACAGCACAATAGACGTTTCTCCAAGGGAGGAATGTCATTTTGACCACAGGGGAGCTTGTTGAATATGTTTATCTCACTTACAGCCATTTAACCAACAAACCCCTGCTGATCTAAGATGAGTGACTTATCGCTCCTCATATCTGTATTTGCCAGGATACTACAGAAATCGCTCAGTGGACTTCTCCAGGATCTGAGCAAAGCCTGCAAGTAGGAACTCCAGGAGGTGAGACGGGAGTATGCAGAAATCCAAACACGCCCTTCCCCCCCACAGACTAGTAGGTTTCCCTCTGAGTAGCTCAGCTCCCTGACAATTTCTGACCCCCATTTAGTTCCAGGAAACAAAGTCCAATCTCTTACAGAAGACAAGATAAACGCCCGAGCCACATGCACCACTTCAGCAACCCCGAAGACTGGAAGACTTCCTGTTCAATTAAGCCCTTCATTAATCCTGAAGGCTTGAGCCCATTTTCCTGGTCTACAAACAGGAAGTGATCAAGCCTCCAGATCTGCATCCTTTCCACAAAGGAGGCCACAGCCACAGACGGGGCCCTCGGCTTCAATACTGCCTGGTTCCACTCATTTCCCCCATACAGCAGGACCAAAGAGAGGGCAGGATCAAGAGCAGAGAAAAGAACTGGGTGAGAATCCAAAGCTCTGCGTGATCCTAACAGAATGTGAAAACAATGGGGGGGAATAAATGCAGGAGAAGGGGAGCAATCTCACAACTGAAGCAAACCTCCAGTAACAAGGAAGTTCTCAACGTATATGAGCCAGAAGATTAAAAAAAAGTGACCAACCTCCAAAATCTGATTTTTTTTTTTTTAAACCCACAGTCTCAAACCCAGCTTCCACGATAAGAGTGATTAACTTTTGTGATGGGTCCCTAATTCCACCGCCCAACCAAATCCAGAACGAGCTATCTCAGTCGACTGGGCAAAGCTCAGTCAAAGGAACGTTCTTCAGGGTTCTTTCCAAGCGATGCTGCACCTGCCCCACAAGGCAAGCCCCCTGTGAAGGCAAAGGGGAGAGCCCAAGGGGCACTGTCAGGAAGGGAGGGGGCAGGCAGGAGGGGGTGGGAGAGTGAGGGGAAACAGCCACATCTTCCCAAATGTTCAGGAAAAATGGTATAGGCTTAGAGTCCTGGAAATCCAAAGACCTCCTGCTCGCCTCTTCAATCCACTGATGTGCACCGGGAAGCAGAAGCCTAAGTGCTCACTTCCTCGCAGCCGGCTTCGGCAAAACGCTATGCCAGCCAACTGGGCAAATCAGAATCGTGTTCGTAAAGATGTGGGTGGGGGCCGGGGGGGGGGGTGCAGAACCACTCACGTAATAATGAGTCTCCGCAATTCCACCCGCCTAAACATGCCCTACGGTCTCCCTTTGATCAAAGACGCATCCATCTTTAACTGTGTCAATACGCTGCCGAACACCACCGCCCCCAGCCATCATCACCGCCGCCGCCCCCCCCCCCGCCCCCCGCGGCTGGGGCTTCACCTCCAGCAAGTTGTCACTGAGCCTGGTCGGAGCACGTTTCCCGCTGGACACTTAGGGCTTCCTGCCCCCCCCCACTCCCACGCATGCAAAGTCCCCTCAGAGAGCAGTGTGACCCGCACACCCAGGAAGGGCCCCAAGCCCGGGGCCCTGACTGGTTCACCAAAGAGCAGGCGCGCACTTGCCCAGCGTTGTTTCATCCGTTCCCGTCCAAGTTCACCTCTGTTTAGCCTATTTTACACAATTCCAGGCACCCCACAGGTCACCTAGTACTCTCAGGAATGGACATTTCGTCACAGACGTGGGGTACGGTAGTCTAACTGCACGGGGTTGTGTGTGTGTGTGTTTAAATAACTATTTTCTTTTTTGCCATACCATTTTAAAAACCAAACCCGTGATACAATCAGTGCTGCAAACAGTTAACAGGGCGCATCACGGAGGCCGCCGGTGCCACCGGGCAAGTCAGACCTTCTCGCTCTCGGCTGCCACGGTCTCTCAGTTCCAGGATTATAAAGACAGCAGCTAACTCGAGCTAGGAATCACAAAACGGAACTCGACCCTGTGGCAAAACTGATCAGCAGTGAAACTAAATGAGCTCAGAAAGCTCAGATTATCCCCGCTCTGCTCGTCCGGTTTCCGCTTGGAGAAAGGAGAGGAAAGGGACAAGCCCGTAACGAATGAGGCCAAGGGAGGACCCCCCCGCCACACAGTGTGGGCACAAGTGTGCGAGCATCTGAGAGGGGGACGAAGGCAAAGGGAGATTCCACGGGGTGATGGAGCTGGACAGCAGGAATGGACAAATAAAGGCGACAAACGCCGCCTTCCAGCTCCGAACATGAAGCCTTCGGTTTCTCGAAGTCTGGGCTCTCTACCCACAGCAGGACAATATAAAACACGGCCTACGCTCGGCCAGGGAGCCGGCTGGGACCCGGCACTTCGCCACTCCCTGCAGGCCCTGCAACAGCTTCCCTCCGAGACAGAAATAGGTTTGGGAATGCAATCACTCGCCACCAAAGAACTTTCCAGGAAGAAAGGTACAATTTATTCCTTCCTGGCCTCCTCCAAGCAAACAACAGACAAAGACAATCCCACACCCCTGGGCTTCCATGCTGATTAGCTCAACAATAAAACCATAAAAGCTGGAGAAGAGGGGTGTGGCTCCCTGGGGGGCCTGGGGCTGCTGGGCTAGACAAGTCATTCTAGAGCTCCCCAGTCCCCAACCTTAAAGCTAGGCCTGAGGAAGAAAGCACCACACGCCAGGGGAGGGAGGCCCATCCTCCAGAGTCCCGTTCTCCCATGAGCTGAACTCCTTTCAAGCAAATGTGAAAACACAGAATATAAACCTCAGACAGGAAAAACCGACATTGAGAAAAAGAGCTAAGAGCTGGCCAGGCCACGGAGATAAGAACCCTGTGAGCCGGTGGTGGGAACCTCCATTGGTGCGGCCCCTGTGGGAACAAGAGCTTCCTCAAAACACGAAAACGAGAACTGCCAGACCATCTAGCAATCCCCCTTCAGCCATATATCCGAAGGTAATGGAAACACCAGTGCAAAAACACACGTGCAATCCTGGGTTCACTGCAGCATTATTCACAAGAGCCGAGCCACGGATATCAGCTCCGAGGCCACGGAGGGGTGACTACATCAAGAAAACGTGGTACACAGCATACACGGTGGAATATTATTCGGCCATAAAGACGGAAGAAATCCTGCCAGGTAGAACATGGGTAATTCTTGAGGGCTTTATGCTAAGTGTAAGTCACAGAGAAACAGTGGCCTCACTTATATGTGGAAATCTAAGAAAACCCAAAATTCTAGAAACAGGGTAGAATGGTGTGTGTGTGTGTGTGTGTGTGTGTGTGTGAGAGAGAGAGAGAGAGAGAGAGAGAGAGTGTGGACAAGGTATAAACTTGCAGTTGATGAATAAGTTCTGGGGTTACAATGTACACCATGGAGACTAGAGCTGATACCGTACTGTATACTTAAAAGGCACGGAGTATAAATCTTAGAATCATTCACACATACACACTCCACATACACAGGGAACTATGTGAGGTGTTGGGTGTGTTAGCTAGCCTTATTATGGCAATCATTTCACCATATGTATGTACACCAAATCATCAGGTCATACACCTTTTTACACGATGTTATAGGTCAATAAAGCTAAAGCCGTGGGGGGAGACACACACACACACACACACACACAATAAAGCTAAAGCCGTGGGGAGACAGACAGACAGACAGACACACACACACACACACACACACTGGAATGTAACCCACCATCACCTAGGAAATCTAAAACTACCCAGAATTAAAGATTCCACTTGGTGGTAACTAAAAGCATCTGCTAATAAAACAAATACAGGGGGCGCCTGGGTGGCTCAGTCGGTTAGGCATGGGACTCTTGACTTCAGCTCAGGTCATGATCTCAGAGCCCGGAGATCGAGCCCCACGTCAGGCTTTGTGCTGGGCATGGAGTCGGCTTGGAATTCGCTCTCCATCTCCCTCTGCAACCCCCCTCCCCGCTCTCTAAAGTAAGTGAGCTTTAAAAATACACAACAAAAAACAAATCCAGATCTTTTTATGAAGAAGAAAATATTTCATGAATTAAGACCTACCACAGGAATTCAAAGAAATGGGGCGCCTGGGTGGCTCAGTCAGTTGAGCGTCTGCCTTCCGCTCAGGTCATGATCCCAGGGTCCTGGGATTGAGTCCCGTATCGGGCTCCCTGCTCAGCAGGGAGTCTGCTTCTCCCTCTGCCTCTGCCCCCAGCTCGTGCTCTCTCTCCCGCCCTCTCCCTCAAATAAATAAATACAATCAAGGAAGGGAAGGAAGGAAAGAAGAAATGTCCCAGCACAGGAAGACTCCTTCTAGGTCCTAGAACAGAAAGACAGCTGAAAAATCCTATTCCACTGCTGAGCATCTTCTTATCCCTCCCCTTCCCCACCAGACATGAGGGAAACAGTGGCTCAGAAAAGCTATTTGGTGACTGGAGCAGCATTAAGCTACTGCTGAATACTATTCCAGAACACACAACGACATTCTATCAAAATACCACCACTAACAGTCCATGGAATGCACACAATGGAATTTTGAGTCACTTGGATAAATGAATGGGTTGGTTTCCTGTCATGGGACACCCTGCAGGGGGAGGGGTTAGCAACTGTTGCCATGGCAATGGTAAACCAATACATTCCCATCCACTCCTGACAGTGGTTCAAATAAACAAGACGAGAGCTGACCCTATTTGCCCTTGCAAGAATTTTGTGAAAACCTCTCTCTCCCAGGCATCTCCTTAAGGGAACAGGCTCTCTATCCCAATCTCTGTGCAACACTCTCTGGGAGGTACCACCACCCTTTCAAAATCCCCATAGGTTAAAAATCCAACAAATTCCTTTTTAAAAGATAAGCCACTGAGAAAATGCTGATCAGTTATATAGAACTGCCCTTCACAGCAAACACGAGTAGAGGCATGAATTCAGCTAAAGTGCTACTTAGTGTCCTCTCTCCTTCTCTTGGTCTAAAATGCAACTTGATTTGTAAAACACGGAAGCTGTTAGGCACACAGAGAAAGGTGGAGACAGAATTATGGAGGTGTGTGTTTTATGGGTAGATTCCCCCGCTGGGTATAAATTAAATTAAATCTGGTGCAAGGTGAACTGTGTGAAGTCAGGGAATGAATGAGAGGTGAATTAGCACACACACAGGTACATATCCTCACCTCCATTCCACCTCTACCCCTTCTCCCGCACGCAAATGCATGCACGCCCTGGAAAAGACTATGAGAAAGACTCTCAGGCCTGGAAGAATCCTAAAACCAGGGACGTGATGGGTATTGCATTGTCTGGCTGTCAGCCCGAATGCCATCCGTGAATACGGAGTATAGAGCGAAGAAGAAACAACTTGCGCATAGCATTGTTTGCACATTTTCTTCCCTGTGGCCCAGAAATAGTGGAGAACATCCCAGGCCTACACCGTGCCAAGGGTGTGGGTGCGGCTGCTGAGTGCATCTACCTGGCCGAAGGGAGCATCACCTACTGTAACCTACGGTGAGCTGAGAATCACCTTATAGATAGGAAATTCAAGCCAGATTACAACACTCTCTTCCCAAGGTAATCGAAGATTAAATCGCATTGTCTGCTTTGAGGAGTTGTCTGCAAGAGGAAAATCCTTTTGCTCGGATGGCACGTGTTTAGGTCGGCGGTACACACACAAGCAATGATCTAAAGTGAAATTATACCAGAGAAAGGGGGTGGGGGTGGGGAGGAGGCGGCATGCAGCTAGTGCCTGGCCTATAAATAATTTCAAATAAACCGCAAGGGAAGGAAAGACATTATTACTCTTGTGTTTCTGCACAAGGCAGATGAACAAGCAGGAAGGAAACATTTGGGGACATATAAAGAAAAAGGTCTCAATAAGGCATGGTCTCCAGTAAGCACGAGAAGATCTACTAAGACCTCACAACTCTGACATCTATGAAGGAAGGAGGGAAGGAAGGAAGGAGGGAGAGAAGAAGGGAGGAAGGGAGGGAGGGAAGAAAGGAAGGAAGGAAGGAAGGCAGGCAGGCAGAAATAGTTGATTTCATACCACACTTCACTCACTGGTCTGAGCAAAGGTTTGTACAAAGAACCCAAAACTGAAGATGACAAAATGATCACAGAGGGGCGCCTGGCTGGCTCGGTCAGTAGAGCATGGGACTCTTGGATCTCAGGGTCATGAGTTCAACCCCACGGTGGGCACAGAGCCTACTTTAAAAATAAATAAATAAAAAATAAAAAACGATCAGAGCATACACCAAAGCCCGGGGCGGGGGGGATCCACTGATTTCATTTACATTATTACCTAAAGGAGTCACAGAAACTATCAAGTAGAAGTAACAGAATATTCTGGTGAGAGCAAGCATTGGGGCGGCAGAGCTCCATCTCCGTGATCTACTTGATCAAGGCTCACCGGTCCCGAGAATTCGTAACCTCAGGGATATTCACTGTCCGTTACCCAGCGACTACACATAGAATGGAGAGGTCGATTTACGGGCAGATAGTAATACACCAGCTGCTTTGAATCATATGTAGCATTCGGTCCTTAGCGCAGGTACCCAAGTGCGACCCTCCCACCCGCAGGATCAGAATCACTTGGAAATCTAGTAGAAATGCAAATTGTCGGGCTTCACTTCAGACCTACTGAATCTGAAACTCCGGGGTGGGACCCAGGAAGCTGCATTTTAGCAAGTACACCAGATGGTTCTCATGCGTGCTGAGGCTGGGGAACCAGTGGCTTAGGAGGGCCTCTATCACTGTTGCCTCTATCACTGTTGCCTCTATCACTGTTGCCTCTATCACTGTTGCCTCTATCACTGTTGCCTCTATCACTGTTGCCTCTATCACTGTTGCCTCTATCACTGTTGCCTCTATCACTGTTGCCTCTATCACTGTTGCCTCTATCACTGTTGCCTCTATCACTGTTGCCTCTATCACTGTTGCCTCTATCACTGTTGCCTCTATCACTGTTGCCTCTATCACTGTTGCCTCTATCACTGTTGCCTCTATCACTGTTGCCTCTATCACTGTTGCCTCTATCACTGTTGCCTCTATCACTGTTGCCTCTATCACTGTTGCCTCTATCACTGTTGCCTCTATCACTGTTGCCTCTATCACTGTTGCCTCTATCACTGTTGCCTCTATCACTGTTGCCTCTATCACTGTTGCCTCTATCACTGTTGCCTCTATCACTGTTGCCTCTATCACTGTTGCCTCTATCACTGTTGCCTCTATCAGACAATGGAACCGAGGCTCAGACTTGAAGGAGCTTTCAAGAGCATACACGCAAAGCAAAAATCTACCTTATTCCAGAGCCTGTCTTGCTGTTTTATATACAGCACATTCTAGGGGCCTTCCGTTCCTAGTGCTGGCCGTGAAGGCTGGTTTAATTGGTGGGGCACTGCCAGGGATCTCCTTTATATTTTAAGTTAAGAAGAGCAGACTCAGTCCAAAGTGATTTTAATTCTGGATTTGTCCCCTTGTTTTTGGATAAGTTCTACATTCCAAAGAAGCACCATAAAAGGGACTGTATTATCAGTGCTGTAGGCAAACTTATATGGGCACTGCTCGGCAGGGCCAGCCTGCTTACCTAAGCCAAGCATGCCTGGGAACAGACTCCCTGTTGGTTCTATCCAGTAAGAGAAGTGGGTCCATGCCCACCGGCACACCTTTGGTGCTGTTACATTAAGGGCATTTCAACAAAAGCAGTTTCAATGTTCCCGGATGAAGAGTTAACACACTGGAGATCCACCCTCTTTAGAAAAACCTACCATGTCACCATCCAAACTGACATCTGTTAAGTATATTCATTTCATGAAGTTGCTTCTTTGAAAGAGGAAATGATACGGACGGTCTTAAATCTTTCCTTGTATGCTGAATTTTTTTTTTTCCCAAGTATGAGTTTAAAAGTACCTATCTGGGCAAATGTAGGAGACTGGTAGAAGATGAACCTTTGTGACTAAAAACCAGAGAGGGCCGATGTCTGTCCTCAAATAGAAAAGTCTGTCCTGCTCAGGTGAGACTTAAGCCAAAAGATCTGAAGAACACGGAAACGCACTTGTTTACACCCAAGGCAGCTGGCAGTAGGGGGAGCAAGCCTTGCCCTTCGGGACCTCCCAGCAAGCAGGTCTCGGGCAGAAAGGGAAGGCTGTACCCCCCCCGCTCCCCCCCCCCACACACACACGCACACGCGGTGCCTGCGTGCACTTCCAAGAGCCCCAAATTCACAGCCGGAGGGCATCTTTCAGGAGCCACACCGGTTAGGCTATATGGAAAAGATCAGTATTTTGGGGTTTTGGTTCCTAAATCCTTTCAAACCATAGAAGCCATTCTCCTCGTAAGGACTCCCAGCACCCCCGTCCCCTCTTAGCCTTCGATCCCTCATCTTTGGAACAGGTGATCTCCCTTCCTCCAGGAGATCTAGAAAGTCTCTATTTATTCCAGCCTCACTCAAGGAGACTGGAGTAGAGGGGGGACGGGAGCACAGAAGACATGAAAAATGATGGCAAAGGCGGCTCAAATCCCCACAAAGGGGAAGAACCAACGACAAGCTCCAGAAAAGGCCAAGTGCTGGTCCACAGTCCACAGTCCACGATGGCATTTGCCGATTAACAATAAGCAGATTACGGCCCCGCGATGTACCCATAGCCTGCAGGCTGTCACAGCGAAGGCAAACATATTTCTTGGGGGCAGAGTAAGGGGCTGAACAAATGTGTAATTTACGTTCCAGAGAAAGGACTTTGAGAAAAATGTATATATTTAAAAACTACAGGAATCCCATCCTGTAAGAGTCCCAAATTGACAGAATTTGAAAATTTTTCTTAAAGAAGTTAATGAATATATCAAATATATGAAATCACCAAGTAACCACTGCCCCCCCACCGCCCACCAAAAAAAAAAAAAGAAAAAAGAAAAAAACGTTGGGCTGAATCATGCTCATGGTTACTTGGAAGCATCCTTACTCATTCTCCCTCAAAGTCTGCAAGGAGCTAAGGCGGGTTCTGGCCTGGAGAGAATGATCCGCTAGCCCTGCCATCCCTAGATAAGCAGCCGCTGGCTAAAGCGGCCTTCCCCCAAGCTAATAACCAACAACCACTACATGGATTTATATCTTACTCCATCAGAGCCAATGCGAGCTTTGTGTATTTTTTTAATTATAGATTCAGAGAACAATTTCCTTGATTCAGTAAAGCACCCGGCCTATTATACGGTTATACACTCAACAGAACAGTATTTCATACGAAAGAAGCAACATCTCAAACAGCCTCCATTCATTTCGGAATAGGTCTGAAACCAAATAGGAACATCGGGACAAAAAAACTCATTTTAATAAGACCTGGCTTTTGTTTTCCTTTTCAATGTTTTCATTCTTTCCTTCTATGTATAGTAGACAACAGCAAGTAATATTCATGTTAATTCAACATAATTGACGCTTTCTGTCAAGTTGTCCTGTGTGCTATTTAAAGTTTAAATTTTCTTCAAAAGCTGAACTCTGAGAACACAAAAAAGCCAGGTCTTCTACCTCTGGGGAAAAGCAAAATCTGTGAGTATGAGATAACAGGAGAAAATGCCAGATACGTATATCACCGTCGTTACTGGAGAATATTTATTGTCACGGAATTAGATGATCAGGTTGAATATTTAAAAATTTTTAAAGAGACCAGGGGCGCCTGGGTGGCTCGGTCATTGAGCGTCTGCCTTCGGCTCAGGTCGTGATCCCAGGGTCCTGGGATCGAGCCCCGCATCGGGTTCCCCGCTCAGCGGGAAGCCTGCTTCTCCCTCTCTCACTCCCCCTGCTTGTGTTCCTGCTCTCGCTGTGTCTCTGTTAAATAAATAAATAAAATCTTAAAATAAATAAAATCTTAAAATAAATAAATAAAAATTTTTAAAGAGACCAGAAAACTGTAGTCAACCTTAGGTTGGCCCCACAGGAAGAACCACAGGGCTTTCGGGCAAGAAGGCATTTTCTCCCTTCTCTCGGCAGCACAGATTAATCATGGTGGATGGAAATTCAGTGACCCTCTACTGTATTAGTTTGAGGCCCCCGGAACCTGCTGTGGAACGAGAAACCTCCTCATATCCTAAACCCATTTTTGGTCCCAGGGAGCATTTACAGAACCAAAGAGTGCCAAGAAGGATGGAGAAACGGGGAGCGGGAGGAGAGACAAGGAAATTACATCACTACCAAAAAAACAGTTTGTTCTTTCCTAACCCTTTAAAGCGAAACAAATAACTATGGGCAATACTTCAAAAGCACACAACGCACAGACACCTAACCTTCCGACATGATAAAGTGGAGGTGAGAGGTCTGGACGATTCTAAAGAGGAAAACATGCTTCTCCAATGTAACGGACTCCTCCAGGAAGATTTCATTTCCTGACACTTTATTTGGCTACTGGTAAAACTGGTTTACATTGACAAAAACATACATATATCTATCGCATACTAGATACTCTGCCAGTCGTCAGGGATACAAAGATGGACGAGGACGATCCCATCGGAGGGAGCTGAGGGCCAAACCCTTTTTAAAGCCTGAAGGACAAGTGAGCAGGACGAGACAGCGAGATCACCGGATTCCTTCCCCACACTGATGACGCTGATTCTACGCCCATTCTCTGCAACAGTCTAAGCTAAGGGGTCAGATCTATCAAGGTATTTTTAGGAGGATTTTTAAAAGATTCCACCTTGTGCAAATCAAAGCAATGGAGCCTAAAGCAAAAGAGAAAATATTCTTGCCTGATATTTACCTTATTCCAAGCACGGGGGGGGGGGGGGGCACCCACTTCTGATTAGGATCCCTTCTTTACATTTCTAATAGCAGAACTGGACCCAAATCTCTCCTCTAACAAGTCATTCAGACTGCTGTCTTGCCTCCTTAGCCTGTACTTGAGAATCTCTCCCGCCAACCCTCCACACCTGGGCCCAGCTCTAAAAATGAGAGGCGGGGGGGGGGTGTGAGGGGGGGGTGGAGAAGAGAGAGAGAGGGAGAGGGAGAGGGGGAGAGAGAGAGAGAGAGGAGGGTGGGGGGGGAGAGAGAGAGAGAGGAGGGTGGGAGGGAGGGGGCAGAAGTGCCTGGTCCTCCAGGCAAGAGTACTCTCTTCCCACCCGAGTGGCAACAATGTACACGGTTTTTAATTGAGTTCCAAAAGCAGCCAAGGGGGCAGTGACCTCAAGGAACATTCTGCATAAAAAGCCAGGTCTAACCACCTGTGCATAAGCACATGCGAACCACAAGGGAAGCTAATGGCTGTCACCCCCTTCACAGGCAAGATGCCTTCAAACCCCACAAACCGAGGCCAGTGTCCTGCAGGTGAGCCCTCCAGAACCATGTCTGTGTGTTCCCTCCCTCTCTCAATTTCATCCAGGAAGACTCCCGAACTGATAACTATTTCCAGGAGGGTCAGCTACTGCTTTGACGATGGGGGACGGGCTTACACTTGTCCCTTGGGGGTGCAGGAGGGAAGGTGGGCAAAAGCAGGCAGCACGGACGTTCGAGTCTGTTCGCGTTCATATTTGAGAGACTGAGAAGAGCCAGGATGCAGGAAGAAGGCGAGAGCCTAGTCCCCGGTTTCCGTGGCAACCACCAGCATGCCCGCCCAGAACTGGCATGGGAGGTGGAAGTGAGATCCCTGCAATCAGATCTCCGAGGTGACGGAAAAAGGAAATGGTCACAGCAGTCGTGAAACTGCCTCAGGTGAAGTTCACAAAAGCCACTTTCCTGAAACAAGTAAACGTGGCGAGAAGCCTGCGTGCTCACCGGGAAGCGCAGGCAAATTTCGGGGGGCAGCTGCCCACTCCCACAAGGGTCTAAAAATTTGCCCTCAGCAACGCCTACAGGCCAACCTGTAAGCCCCCAAAAGAGGCCACATCTGCGCCCCACGCCTCCCGCGCAGTCCTTCCCGCCAAGACCTGTGCACACAGGCCTTGGAGAGGAGTGCGGCGCGGGTCTACGCAGAAGGACCGAGCATCTGCAAAGACCTCTCCAGACAGAATCCCACACCTGGCAGGAACAGTAACTTAAGAGGAGCCCGGGTCCACCCTGGAAAAGCTTCATATGCAATTCCAGAAAAAGAAGCATGAGCGGTAAATGTAAGCTGTACAAGAAGAGAAAGACACACCTCTCCCTGCTTGAGACTCCTACAGAGTCCACACGTCGAAGTACCACCCCCACCCCAAATCACCCAGGCCAGATACGTGGTGCTTTGACACACAATTAAAAAATGGAAATTCCACGCTGACTTCGAAGCTCAAGACAGGACGGAGCCAAGGTAAATATATACTAAATGCTTTCTGATCAAAACCAGGAAACAGTACAGCCTTCAGCGAGTACAGAGCGCCCCCTCCACCCCGTCCCCCCACACACAACACTCGCTTTTAATTAGCCAAGGACCACTTCTGTTTAAGTCAACTCTTCCTCTGGTATTTAAAAAAAAAGAAAGAAAAGAAAGAAAGAAAGAAAGAAAGAAAAAAGAAAAATCAAGATCGGGGTCTGTCTTTCATTTACTAAGGTGAAGACAGGGAGTTTGGCCCCTCCTAGAATCGAAGGACGCTAACTAATGCTGTCGTTCAACAAATAGATTCAGTGCCTGTAAACACATCTTGGCTGAGACAGACTTGGGGACTAAACGGTAAAGCTAAAACCAAATGCTAAAAGCATACCAGGCTCCTACCTAGGGCTGAGCTAGGTTACTTTATTTCATCCTAAGAGCCACCTGGCTTGCTGGTTATTGCCAGTCTGCCTAGCTGGGCCGTCCACCTTGAAGCCCGCACGGCTCCCAGCGCACAGCTCGGTTTCTGCAGGCCCCTTGGTGGGACATTTCTGTGCCCAGGGAGGGGTGGGGACGGGGATGTGCCCTGCTCACACAACACGCGACTTCTTAAATCAACTACAAGAACACTAGATCAATTCTAAGGCTTCTTCTACAAGACAGAAATAACAAGACTGGGACCTGATAGCCATGCCGCCCCCGCCCCACCTCCAAACCACCCCATGTGCCTTTTCAACATTTCAAGGAACCCTCTGGTCTCAAGCTCAAAGAAAAATTAGTAAATAAACCCTGCCCTCTCCTGGCCCTCTTGTGAGGCTAGTCAGATAAAGCACGGAAGCACCCAAGGCCTTCCAGAAGCAGCTTGCTACTAAGCCTTAAGGACCACTTCCCGGGCCAAGGCCTAGCCCCACCCAAGGACCAGCGAGAGGCCCAAGGCATGGAGTGCTGGCTCGTTCTGCTCTGCGGGTCTCCTCCCGTGGCCAGCAGCCAAGCACACGAGGCGTTCATCGGGTTATTAATGTAGCTCCAACTGCATGCAGCGGCCGGGTCAATCGAGCCCTGGGCACTGGGCGGGTCTCTCTCGCACACACGCTCTCTCTCTCTCTCTCTCTCTCTCTCTGCATTACATAATTTGGCTGAAGACACCCACACAGGTCTGTAACGTGCTATCAGGAAATTACCATGGGGCCTAGAACATCCAAGAATATACTCTCCATGGAAGGAAAGACTCAGAGCACAGATCACCTTACTGACGATGCCCTAATGTCCCTAGACTCGCCCTCATCGACTCTTCAGCCTGTCCACGGATGTCACATCTTCTATGGTACTCTCCACACTGCATGAGATGATTTGCTTCTGCTTCCTCTTCCTGGAGTGGAGACCTCTGGGACCACCACATCGGGCTCAATGAACCCTCTTTTAGATCCGTCCCAGGACCCGGCAAACACCTTGAACCTTAAAGAATAAATTGGCACCCCTGGACACGCCTTCCTCAAGGGTCACACTCCTTGGAGAGATAAAACAGGATCACTTTGCCCAGAAGGCAGATTCCCGGGCCGCTCAAAAACCTTTGAAAACACAACTCTTCCATCTCTCTCCATCAGCAGTCCTCCATGGGGGCTCCTCACGGATTTACTCAAGGTGGCTAGAAACCATTTACTGAGTCCTGACCGTGTGCCAGGAGCTCTGTATCTCCTGTGCCCAGTGCCTTCCTCTGTGCCTCATCGGTAAAATGGGCGGATGATAAAAGACCTATCCTGCAGAGTCTGCTATGGAGAATTAAATGGGCTAATGTATGTAAAGGGTTTAGAACAGCGGCCGCCACTCCACTGTGTACATATATAAACACTCTAAGCATGTTAAGTGTTAGGTTAAGTGTTCGACATGGCTGCCTTGCAAGGGGGTATTCTTCTGGGGGACTGAGTCTCGCATGGACAGCTAAGAGGAAGAATTAGGATTCACAGCCCATCTATAGGATTCTAGAACCTCAAATTTGTCTTTCCTCCAATTTCTAATCAAGGGCCTCCTTAGAAGACTGGGCCAGGAAAACACGTTCTACTTTAAATCATCAAATGCTGAGGATCGTTCAGGGAGAAGGGTCTCAACCCCGGTACCACCTGCCTTAAGCTCGGGAGGCTGTCAGGCATGGATACAAACAGACTACACACACCTGGGGGCTGTGAGCCAAGAGTCTGAAACACCTCATGTACACCACGGTGGTCCCAGGAAGGGTGGCCTCATGGAACGTGGGGGACCCCGCCGTGCTCAGAGGCAGTTTCCTCCTCCTGGAAGGCCAGGTGGCTCGGAGGGCCCGCCCAGGTCTGGTTCTGGGGGGTACACGTGCTAACCAGGGCCAGGCAAATAAATGAGGTCAGGAACGTGGGCTCAGAAGGCTAAGCAACATGTCCCGGCCACGTGGCCTAGAAAGAGGAGGGGAAGCAGATGGATGCACTAGGAAAGGAAGGACTATGAAGCAGCAGAAAAGGTGCTCCACAGACAGGAAGTGCCTTGAGGATGTAGATAAGGAGATGCACCCCAAGACAGGGAACCCCGAAAGGGATGGCAGCACCAGAAGTGAACACTACCCTCCACAGCTTATTTCCCACCCCCTCTCTACCACTCCTTAGGACGACAGAAGCAACTGGAGCCAGCAGGAGTCAAGTGACAACCATGCCCCAGCTCCGGCATCCCAGGTACCCGATCCAGGATGAAACGAAGGCACTCAGCGCAGGATGAAGTCAAGCGTGGAGAGCCACCGCTCAGCTCCTGCGTCCTGGCTGCGTACTAACAGGGTGGCTCTTCTCCAGCTAGACGCACGGGGTGGAAAAGACGCAAGAACATTCCGAAGGGAACCTGCAGTCCATTCTGCCACTTAAACCAGACTCATCTACCCCTGCACGTTCCATCAAGGTAACCCCAAAACACCAGCCTGAGTTTGCTCAGTCTCCCGAGAGTCTCCTGTGCCATCTTGCCCCATGTTCTTCCACAAGGTCAAACTCCACCCTAACTTTAATCCTCTGCATTTTCTCCTAACAACCAAAACCACACCCCAAAATCCACCTAAACCTGTGCTGTCTTTTCTTCTGACAGATGACTGGGCTGCACCTCTGGTACCTGGTACCGTAGACATTATTCACGTACAGAGTCGAGCAGGCCCCTTGTGAGGATAGGGACGGACCCAAGATGCTTCCGTCGTGCGAGAGAAGGATGCAAAAGATGGTCTTGTAACCTCCCGATCATGCCTCCTAAGTAATAATTTGACAAGTTGTGAACATTCTAGGATAGGAAGGGGGAATGGGGAATCCCATAAAACTCCCATAAATAATTTCATGCACAAAACCAGTCAGACGTTATGTTTATTACAGCAGCTTCCTTTGTTCTGCAGATGGGAGCCTACAGCCAGGCTCCATGTCACCACGGAGGGCGGGGGTGGGGGGTTCTCTTTAATAGAGACAACCAGCACCTTGCGTTTCAGCGAGCAGGGGACAGAACTCACGAGAGTTATCGGAGAGATCCGAACAGAAGCCCAGGGATTTGGCTGCAGGGAAAGAACCGAACCACAAGAACGTGGGTGACTGGCATGTGCTATCCTGCAGTCAACAGAATGTGTGTGTGCTTCAGCCAGTGAGACTCTCAGGCACCATCAGAAATGGTCTCCTAGCTCTATGCTACTCAACGTAAGACATCTGACCCTCGGCTTCGCCTTGGTGACCCTTTTATCTGGGAAAATCTTTTTTTTTTTTCCCTGGGAAAATCTTAAAATCGAGGTTAAGGTATTAAGAGTGGACAGATGCAAACCCCCCTTCCAAACGTGAACTATAACAAGGGGGAAGTTCATCCATAAGTAAACACCATGAGGTGAGCCAATGTTCTGACTCTTGCCCCCTTGGAGCCCACCTACTCCAGCCAAACTACTGAAAAGTCACATAAAAAAGTACTATTCTCCCAGAAGAACACAGGCACAAGCCAAAAAGTAATCACAGATCTGTTCGGAACAGCTACCTGAAAGGAAGAGTCAACTAGGTCCTAAAGGTTCTCCTATCCAGGATGGACTTCTCCCCGGTGCCCCTGTGCATGACCTCTAACCTCTAATACTGGAGGACTCCAGAGAGGATTTCCAAAGCAAAATGTGTTTTACTCAAGATAAGCTAAAGCTTCCCCCACCCCCCCCCCCACACCTTTCTGTTTACTGCTTGGTTTACAATGCAGGAAAAAAACTTTCATTTATTTTATTAAAGAAGGAATGCAAACACTTGTCCAAGAAAAGAACATATACTAGGGTTCTGTGATCTGAGGGGCCCCAAGGAGAGTGCATTGCACAAAGGGGCTCAGCCGAGGAGGGCAAGTGAGGCGGTTGGGTTCACCAAGCCAGGTGCTGCAGGCCCAAAGGGAGCGTCCTTCTGGAATTTGTCTGTCCTGGAGGTACCTGAAAGAATCAGAGCTACAGGGCACCTGGGTGGCTCAGTCGTTAAGCTTCTGCCTTCAGCTCAGGTCATTATCCCAGGGTCCTGGGATCGAGTCCCGCATCGGGCTCCCTGCTCCTTGGGGAGCCTGCCTCTCCCTCTGTTGTTGCCCCTCCCTCTCCCCCTCTCTCTCATGAATAAATAAATAAAATCTTAGGGAAAAAAAAGAACCAGAGCTACAGTTTATGCCCCCAAGAGTAGGGGACATGGTGTCGTGGAGAAGTCCGGGCATTACAGGTACGAAGACTTGGATTCAAATCCTGACCTTGCTACTTATAAACAATGTGTCAAGTATTTTCAGTATTTGTTGACTCCGCTATACAGCGGAAATAATGAAACCCTCAAGGTGTGGGGTGCCTGGGTGGCTCAGTCAGGTGAGCGTCCCACTCTTGGTTTCAGGTCAGGTCAGGATCTCAGGCTCATGAGATCGAGCCCCATGTCGGGCTCCATGCTGAGCATGGAACTTGCTTTAAGATTCTCTCTCTCCCTCCCTCTCTGCCCCTCCCCACCTGCTCACTCTCCTCTCCAACAGAATAAATTAAAAAAAAATTTAAAAAGAAAGCCTTCCAAGTGTTTCCTTAGGATTATTTATTAGCACAGTATGTTCTATTCACTAAGCAATAGTTCTTCCTCTTTTAGAAACAGAGGTTCTGGAACTTCAAAGAGTCTGAAGTATTTCTAATAGTCACCAGCTTTCTTGTGCAGTGGGACTTTCTATTTATAGCTCAATTGCTTCTTTATTTGGAGATTCTCTTACATTGTGTCAGGGCTTACTTAGTCATTAACAGAAAAAAAAAAAGTGAATTGCATAACAAAACTAAATGGAAAGGTTAGGGCCCGGGGCTAAGATAAAGTGCAAACATGCTAGTTAGGATTCCTGGTGGTACCCTTCTCCCTCTCATTCAACATTCAAAGAACAGAGTAGTAATAGGGCCAAAACTGACTTCCTGCCTGAAAGAAACCGAAAATCCACACAAGACAATGGACATCACACCATGAAACACTGTGATCCCTGAGAGATGAGAAAGGTTTGGCCAGCTCACAGCCCCAAGAGAATTTCCAGGCCACAGCGCAAGGAGAGGAAATTCAGGCAGGGTTTAGAGGAATCTAAATTAAGGAGAAAGAGCTTAGAGTTTGGGGAGGCCAAGATTTTGAACAGGATCTATAAGGCAGGGTACTGAAAGGGGGAGGGCCACACAGAAAACTCTGGAACCTCCCCACATCTTCCCTGGGTACTAGCAGCCACTAGGGGGTAAAACTACCCAAGGAAAAGTACAAGAAAGGACTGGAGGGAACAGCCCCCGAACCCCGCACAGAGCCAAGAACGGTGCCTGTTATCTAAGAGCCAAAATGGTAAACATCCTACTTCACAGGGCAGCAAGTACTCATCCAGGTTTCGCCTGAGCACTGGGGAAAACTTAACCCTACAGCAAACACTTCTCTGGCTCTACTGAACAAAGCTGAAAAGCCAAGATCCAGAAGGACCCGACTGCTTCCTTTGAACTTAATCACATCTTAGAGCAATGCTCAAGAACAGGCAGAGAAATACAAACATATCCAGAACCCAAAGGAAAATGGACAAGGCCTGACGACCAACAAAAAATTATTAAGGCAAGCAGAGGAGCAGGAAAATAGGGCTACTAATGAGGAGGAACATGAGTCAATCCAAAACTGACCCATAAATAACACAGGTGAAAGAATTAGCAGACAAGCGTACTAAACCTCTATTACAACTGTATTCCGTGTGTTCAAAAAGGCAGAGCAAAAACCAGCACGTCAGGACAGGCACTGAAGATGATACAGACCAAACTCTAATTTCTAGAGATAAAAACAGCAATCTCTGAGGTTAAGAAAAGACAAGACAACACCTCTGCAGATTTTAGATAGAAACTACCTAAAATAAAACTGGGTGGGTTGGGGCGGGGGGGAGGACTAGGATAAAATAAACAGCATCGAGGTGCTGTGGGTCAACGTCAAGCAGCCAAAAATACATGCAATTGAAATCCCTAAAGGGGAAAAGAAGCACACACACTAAAATTTGCAGAAATGTTGCCTTCAATTTTTCCAAAAGGGATAAAATCTACAGAACTAAGCAGCAGCTCAATGAACTGCAAACACGAGAAAAATAAACTACACCAAAGGACATGGTACCATGGATAAAAAGAAAATCTTAAAAAAGTAGACTAGGAAAGGGGCACCTGGCTGGCTCAGTCAGTTGAGCCTACGACTCTTGCTTTCGGCTGAGGTCTAAGGGTCCTGGGATCAAGCCCCACATCGGGCTCATTGATCAGCAGGAAGTAGGCTTCCCCTCTCCCCCCCACCCCCGAAATAAATAGAACTTAAAAAAAAGTAGACTAAGGAAAAGGACACATCTTAGAGTTAAAAGGGTGACAGCGGACTTCTTGTTGGAAACAATGCAAAGGAGGGGACAGCTGAGTGGTATGCCCGTCCCCACAACAGCATTTTAAAGACAACACCCTAAAATTCTATAATGAGCAAAACACCTTTTAAAAATCAAGGTAAATTTCTTACAAGTACATGCTGTCCTACAATTCTTGTAAATATATATGTATTTTAATTTTTTAAAATTTTTTATTGTTATGTTAATCACCATACATTACATCATTCGTTTTAGATGTAGTGTTCCATGATTCATTGTGTGTGCGTAACACCCAGTGCTCCATGCAATATATATGTATTTTAAATGAGGGTGAAATAAAGATCTTCGTAGACATATAAAAGCCAAGAGATTCATCCAACCCTACCAACCCTAGCAAACCTATAAATAGAAGTATTTTTTAAAAAGGCGGGGGAAGGTATTAAAGTCCTGAGGCACTGGGTGGCTCAGTCGTTAAGCATCTGCCTTCGGCTCAGGTCATGATCCTGGGGTCCTGGGGTCCTGGGATCGAGCCCTGCATCGGGCTCCCTGCTCAGTGGGGAGCCTGCTTCTCCCTCTCCCACTCCCCCTGCGTGTGTTCCCTCTCTCGCTGTGTCTCTCTGTCAAATAAATAAATAAAATCTTTAAAAAAAAAAAAGGTCCTTTCTGACCAAAGAAAAACGATCCAGCAAGAAAGATCTAGGAGAAGGAAAAAAGCACCAACCATTGCAACCATTTAGGTAAATTTTAAAAAGCAGACAGGCCTGACACATCTAGATTTCTTTATATTTAATTCCACAATTCTCTTCTGTGGTTATTAAGGGTCCCACATAATATTCCATTCTGTCATTTTGCCCCTTCTTTACTTGCTGTAGAGACTATGTTTCAGTGAAGATAGCTGTAGAATTAAAAATTAGAACAGTAGTAAACTCTGATTTGTAAAATCATCTTCAAGGTTGTAACAACAAAACAATCTGTAACACCCTGGTCAGTGGAGATGTCCAAATCTAACCCAAAACTTAAGAGAAATCGATCTAAAGCAGTTTGTGGCTATTATGCACAAGATTCAAAGCAAAACAAACAAGGGGAAACAAACATTTAGACTTTTAAAACTCTATTCTTAAAGATGTTCACAGTGAGGGGCGCCTGGGTGGCCCAGCTGGTTGGGCGTCTGCTTTTAGCTCAGGTCATGATCCCGGGGTCCTGGGATGGAGCCCCATACTGGGGCGGGGGGGGGGGGGCGGTCCACTGCTCAACAGGGAATCTGCTTCTCCCTCTCCCACTCCTCCTCACTCACTCTCTCTCTCTGCTAATAAATAAATAAAATCTTTAAAAAAAAAAAAAAGTTGATTCTCTGTATGCAATACCCAATCCACTGGAATGGGACGATCTTTAAACTCAGTCTTCTATCAATGGCCTAAGATATAGCAGCTATTTAACAAGAAGAACGTAGGACCCTGCAGGGACATAGTCTGAACTTTACTAGTTCACTAAACTCTCTTTTTTTCAAAGTAAGGCAGGGATTTTAGCAGTAAGTACTAGCAAAACAGCCCCCCCACAAGGTGAAATGACGACTTATGTGTGCACAGTTGAGACAGAATCCGCTCACCGACAGCCCATCTTCGCAAACTTGAACCTCATCTCACTCCTGACTGCTCCACGCAAGCAAATAACCTGGTTACACGAACCTCTTGTGGGGGATTCACACTGTACGCCACAAGGGTCCTTCGTGGGACTCAGTACTTCAGAGGACGGACACCCATCTCCACTTTTCCATCTGCCCACAGAGGGTGGTGTCAGGGTCACCACAGAAGGAAGATACAAATCACAATTTGTATAAATCAAAATTCCTCTAAAACATGTTTGAGAAGTCCCCAATAAATATGCATACTCACGCGCAGCAAATTCATGTGTCACAGTGGGGATGGTTAATAATAGTATCAGATGCGCAGTCCTCATCATACACCTGTGGGCTCTTCATAAATCACCTTGTTCAGTCCACAAGACCACCGTGAGGTGGTTACTGCTGTTGCAGACATTTTAACACATAAGGAAACTGAGGCCCAGCGATGCTACAGAACCTGCCCAAGGGCACAGGGCAGGTAGATGGTGAGCCACAATAAGACGCCACATTGTCTAGCTCCAGCCCATACAGTTAACCATATTGACACATCCCTAAAAACCACCAGTCATTGTATTTTTCCTGCTTATTCCCTCCACCCAAAGATAAAGTAAAATAAGTACACATAGTTAATTTGGCTATATATCTGAGCAGTCAAGTGACCCCTTTCAAACCATGCATTTTGGATCTTCCATTTACCTGCATTTGAAAGTACAGGGGCGGGGGGGGGGGGGGGGGCGGGCGCGGGGCTGGGTGGCTCAGTCGGTTAAGTGCCGGCCTCTTTGATTTTGGCTCAGGTCATGATCTCAGGGTCGTGAGATGAAGCCCTGGTACGGGCTCTGCACTGGGCATGAAGCCTGCTTACGATTCTCTTTCTCCCTCTCCCTCTGCTCCTCCCCTCCTGCTCACTCACACTTGCTCTAAATAATAAAATCAATCAATCAAAGTACACTATCACACCAACTTCCTTGTACACCACCTTCTTGCCACCAGCCAAACAGGTAATCCATATGCCCATAACCATCATTCTGGACTTTCTCAGTCTATCCACACCTGACTGACAGAATCTGTCCATTCTGGTTTCTGAAAATACTTCAGTATTTCTTGCAGGAAACATGAGTTTTAGAAGAGCCAAGTGTAACAGGATGATGAGGGTAAGGAGCTAGGCATGGCCACCATCAATTCAAAAGAGGCGGATTACAGGCTCAAAGTCTCTATAACGTTTCCATTCACACAGTAACATTCCATTAATGTAGATGTTTTTCAATATCATTTACCCCAATGATCAAAAGAAAAGGAAATCAAGACCTAGGTAGGCACTCCCACCATCACAGAGTACTCCAGACCTCCACCAAACAGGCAAAGAGCCTGAAGAGAGAGTGGCTTTCCCTTTCACAAAGAGCGGACAAAGATTTCAGAAGATGTCCTTTTAATGGCTAGGTAAAAAGGTAACTTTCATTTTTGCCTCAATGAAGAAAAATAAATGCTCCAGAACTCTGGATTCTACTGCTTTCTGCGTGCCAAGAAAAAATCCCCGACATTAAATATGACCAATGGCAGCAAGTACGCAGGGCCAAACACAGCTCAGGGGGCGTTTCCCCTAGAAAAATAACACTTTGCAAACACACAAGTTTGGACCAAAGAATTATAAAACACATGACCGGCATCATCAGAAAATGGAATCGCTTTGATTTCCAGGTTGGAAACTCAAGGCAAAGGTCTGAGACTTGCATAGTCCACACCTCATATTTTAATTTTTCTTACAAAAGTCAAATACAAATTTACCCTCTTTACTCCACTCCCAAGAGAAAAGGCATATTTACCTGGTGATCCTAAAAACCATATATTTAGGAACAGCAATGAACTGTACAAGAATGGCTAGAAATTCCTAAAGAATATAGGATGCTTGGTCCAGAGCAAAGACATAAATCATGGCCCTGGAATCTGAGGATTCAGGGTTGTGTCCCACACAGTCTAAATGCCTACCAAGAACGCAAGGGGTCAATCACAAGATACGCTCCTCTCGGGGGTATGTACACCAGGCTCAGGGAATTGTAGGCACAAGGTTAAAAGTAGCATCTCGTCAACAATGTTCTAAGTGACATTTTGAAATAACCACTCCACTTTAGGTAGTTACTCTGGGTTTGACATTGTCATCAGCAGGGACAGGACACCCCACCAGCTTATTGGAAAAGGTCTAATACACATAAGACGAAGGAAGGCTGACCACTCAGTCCGGCAAAGCACTGACAGAGCCCCAGGAATTCAGATTTCGGTTCTAACAACGTGCATTAGAAGGCAGGGTTCTACCAAATAATTTATACTAAACACCAATGAAGGATCAAAACAAATGAGCTCTTTAAGAGCCAGAAAGTATTAAAAGTTACTATTTTGGGGGCACCTGAGTGGCTCAGTCAGTTAAGTGTCCGACTCTTGATTTCGGCTCAGGTCATGATCATAGGGTCGTGAGATCAAGCCCCTATCGGGCTCTGCACTCAGCACAGAGTCTGCTTAAGATTGTCTCCCTCCCTCTCCCGTGCCCTCCCTCCCTAAAAAAAAAAGTTATTATTTTGTATTTGCTACGTACCCTACAACATTGCAAGAAATCTTAGCCCTAACTTCCCTACCTACTTGTAAACTACAAAGCCTGGAACATGCAGGCCACCTCAGACCAGCCCTCAATGCAGCCCAACCTGTCAAAGCGTAACCTACATTATGTCCCTGATGGATTTCCCTAGTAGAGTGTGACTATAACCAAATAAAATGCTGCTATGATGGGGCGCCTGGGTGGCTCAGTTGGTTAAGCGACTGCCTTCGGCTCGGGTCATGATCCCGGAGTCCCGGGATCGGGTCCCACATCGGGCTCCCTGCTCAGCGGGGAGCCTGCTTCTCCCTCTGACCCTCTCCCCTCTCATGCTGTTTCTCTCTCGCTCGCTCTCTAATAAATAAATTAAAAAAAAAAAAAAAAAAAATGCTGCTATGAATCCTTAATTCAGTAAAACAAGGTACTTGGCACACTAATTAAAGCAGATAAGAAATGGTTACGTTTCTCTGGATTCATCCTGAACAACATTTCTCTTGTCCACTGTCCTGGTGACCAAAGTTAAATGACCGATGTGCACGCAAATGCCGCACACCAACATGGCGGCATGCAAAGAGAAAGCCCGCAGCACTGTCAACTAAGAAAGGCACTAGGAGTCGAGGACGAAGGGCCAGCAACGCCCCCCCACACCCCAAGAGAACGAAGCCTTAGAGATGTTGGTCATTACACCCCCATGCTTGCAGGATCTTTGGGGGCGGGCGAAATTGACGGCCATGCAGCTCAAGACCAGGTGCTGACATGTCCAACCACACTCAGAATTTTGCTCCCCACACGGAGATGAAAGATGATGCTAGATGCATGACCACCCACCATGCTTGGGAGCATGGACAACATCATTAGAGGTTCCAACCTATCTGCTGATGGGATTTCTAACACACATCCTTGACCTCCCTCTCTTGTGAGGACGCATTTCTCAAACTGCGGCCGAGCGAAATGTTTGTGGCGAGTATCTGAAACAGGACAGACTTGTCACTGAGACACTCACCCAAGGGTCTTTAAAAGAGAGGAACCTACAAGGCCCAGGACATTGGCAGAGATTCTTCATCCATATGCTTGCTGACTAACAACAAATCTGAGACCTCTTCTGAGATACAGTGCTGAGAATTAGGAGAAAATTGTATTCTGGGTTTTCTAAACGAAGACACAGCATGATGGAGGAAAATAAACTAAGACTGAACTATTATCTCCAATTTCAGACCGAAATACAGTTCTTTTAAGGATCTTAAAATACCTAACGCATGATTTCCACTATACTCAGGACTTCATTAGATACACGCATCTAGACAATTTCCAAAAGGTAACGAGAATTCTGGAGAAAGAGTACAATTTTTTTTTTTCTTTTCCCCAACCTCTCGAACTACCAGGTTCTAAGAAAAAGTCATCAATCTAGTCATCCAGGAAAACCTCGAGTATGAGAACGGAAGGAAAAAAAAAAAAAAAAACAAACCAAAAACCAGAAATGGAATATAATTTCGGGCGTGGGAGCATAACACATGAGGTATGAAATCAAGCAGATGACCGGCAAGGGGTTTTTTAAACACCCCATTACAAGCAGCATTATATAAGGTCACTGCCACCGTTTGACCGTGAAACCACAAACTTATCAAATTCCCATAGCCAACTTCCCTATCAAACTCTCAAGCTTATTTAGGAAAGTCATTAAAAAAAAAAAAAAAAAAAAAAAACGAACTGGTAAATTAAAAGTTTTATGAACGATTCCTCCACCACAGCCGGGGTTCTGTTTTCCTGAGGAGGAACGTTGTTCAGAAACACTGCATTTAATTCTTCAACATTTTTAGGAACAGCTCTCTTCAGACATGGCAAAATACCATCGAATGGACTCCAGAAATTGAGGAGAGTCCCTTACAATGATCAGAGAAGACAGGAATGACAAGCTGGCAACCCTGTGGCAGATGCTCAGGGGAGGAACGGGCTCTGTTTGGCCCACCGCATTTGCTGGTGTGTTCGTTTCTGATGACAATTAGCGGACAACTTTTAGAAACCAGGACCTGGGATAGAGACCATCCAGAACCCTGGCTCCTCTATGAAAACCAGGAGACTGGGTGGGTGGGCCCGAGTTGGCTCCCCTGTGGGAAACGCTGGTGTCCCTGGTTTAAGGCTCCAGCATTTTCAGCCTTGGGTACTAACCTTTTCCTCGACGGCCCTTCTTCAAAATCTGAAGAACTAACATCGTTGCTAGTAGAGGACACTTGGGATGCATCGTCCTTCTCATTCTCTGACTGTTCTGACGCTGGTCCTAATCCCTTAGACTGGCCATTACCAAGGAGCCCTACAGGTGAGAAAAGGGGACAAAGACTTAAAACACATGACATCAGGAAGTAGCACTTTACCACAGTTACCCCTACACCATGGCTGATGAGGCCAGACCAGAATTTGGAAAGAAGATTAGAAGGTACGTATCTCCCCCTTTTGAGTGGGACACCTCATCCTACATGAGGCCTAGGAAATCATTTCAACAGTAAGAAATGCAGGCAGGATTGTGTAACCATAATAGATTCTGCAGGGTTCTTATTCAAATATATAAGCATCTTTCAGGGCTTGGGCTAGGAAGAAAGGTACCTCGTGTATTACCAATTCGAACTAGTTAACCTTCAAAGGCTAACAGATGTACGCTAGAAATACTGAAATCCGGGGACGCCTGGCTGGCTCAGTCCGTGGGATGTGCGACTCTTGTTCTCGGGGTTGTGGGTTCGAACCCCAAGTGAGGTGGAGAGAGGACTTTAAAATAAATCTTAAAAGAAAAAAAAAAACAATACTGCAATCCTTTTTGGAACTGCCTTCAGGAACCAGACAAGAAAAAGCATCATTATTTTGGAGCCACAGCTTAAGTTATTAACTAGAAATTCTACTACACAACTTCCTCTTCATAGTAATCCATTATATTAGACACTCACGTTTGCCTTTGATGGTCTCAAAGGAGAAGGCCTCTCTAGGACTGCAGGTATGACACCATGCAGAACACGGAATCTTGGGGCCCCGGGGTGTCCTGTTAAGCAAGCGAACTGGAGAAAGGTCTGTGCCAAGGGATACTGGAAGTATTTTAATAAGCACTGAGGCCCCACTAATGGGTGATGGCAGAATAAAAGCCTGGCCGGTCTTCTAGCACTGAGACGTTCTTGCATCTAGGGTTCTGGACATAATTTAAGTCCTACCGATGGGAAGCTCACCCCAACACAAGTGTCCGCAGTGACTGGCCCCCAATTTCAGTCCCATCAGCAGCCTCATGGGCATCAGAAGCTGGGAATCCGTAGGAATGCCTACACAGGATCTACGTTTTCACAGCCATGGCACTCGGCTTTTAAGCAGAGCCAAAAGTATAGTGTGGACCCTTGATTTCTATCCTTCCAACATTTCCCCCAACTTTGTAAGCACTTAATTCCCTGTATTAAATCCCTTTTTGCGGCACCTGGGTGGCTCAGACTTTAAGCGTCTGCCTTCGGCTCGGGTCATGACCCCGGGGTCCTGGGATCAAGCCCCACATCGGGCTCCCTGCTCCGCGGGAAGCCTGCTTCTCCCTCTCCCACTCCCCCTGCTTGTGTTCCCTCTCTCGCTGTGTCTCTCTCTGTCAAATAAATAAATAAAATCTTAAAATAAATAAATAAATAAATCCCTTTTTGGTTCAAACACTTAAGAGTGGTTCCAACTATTGCACTAAACACTATAGAGGAAAGAGGATTCTATATATTTGGTAAAGTCATCTGTAAGAATGTGGTATAAGGAAACCAAACCCTGGGACTCGACCTGTTTGTGCACGCGCTTCCCTGCTTGTGTGTTTGCACATCCTTTCCAAGGATGAGTAATACCAGAACACTGGAAATCTATTAGAATGAAATAAATAAAGCCCATGGCTATCACTTAGACATGTAGCTTTTGGGAGCCAGGACTGCAAAACAGAAGTGAAATCATACACAACTTCCCCAAGAAAGAGAAAACATGGGCAATTTACACCGTGAGGTCAAAAGGAGACATGAATTGTATGGAAGTCACAGTTTAAGGGTAGAGGTATGGTCTACGCTACCCACTACTGTGGTCAGTAGTCACATGCAGCTCTTTTTTTTAATGTGTTTCCTTTTTTTGACGTGGGGGGATGGGCCAGAGGGAGAGAGAGGATCTTAAGCAAGCTCCACACCCAGAGCAGAGTCCAATGCAGTGCTCGATCTCGATCCCAAGATCATGACCTGACCCCAAACCAAGAGTCGGAAGATTAAGCGCCTGAGCCACCCAGATGCCCCAATCACATCCGAGCATCTGAAATACAGCTAGTGCAGAGAAGGAAATGAATTATTTTTATTTTTAATCAACTGAAAACTGAACATTTGATAATTTTATATTAATTTTTGAAACATTTTGGATATAAGTTTGAGGTTGAGTCAATTATATGAAAATTAATCTTCCCTGCCTTGAGATTTTTTAATGAAGCTCTAGACAACTAAACCTACATAATTCATAGGTATTAACTACATAAAATGACATACAGCGCTTTAAGTAAGGTCACAGGGTGAGGAGAAAGCCTACGGAAAATAGTAGGATGGATACAGGGATACTCAAGAGACGAAGAAACTGGGCCAGGAGAGAAGTCATACATGTAAAGAGGAGATGAGTGAATGGCCACACTTGAAAAGGATGGGCAGTTCAAATAAAAACTGATTACAGAACCACATGTAAAATTAATGAGCGAGAGAAAGAGAGGCATCTTAAGTATAAGCTTACTCTTGGTTGAGTTCATTTTCTAATAGTCCATAAGTACAAAAAGGAGAATAAAGCAAGACAGGAGGGAAAGAATGGGAGTTCATCCATGCTTGCTTGCTTGCTTTCTTTAAGTTTTTATCATCTGCTCATTTTCTTAACACCTACCATATGCCAGGGCCCTGGGGATACAGGCATAATCAAACAAAACCTAAATTCCAGTGAGGAGGTAGATCGACAAGCACACATGAGTGGATCAGTTAGTATGTGCAAAGAAGAAACCTTGCACTTGGAGGGCAAGGAAAAAGTGATGGGGGGGGGGGAGGAGACGGGACGACGGGACACAGTGAATGTGAATCAGTGAAGCCAGAACACTTAATCGCAAAGTTGGAATTTGCAATAAACCTAAAAAACCAAAACCAAAAACGGGGATGGTGGTAGTGAAGGAGGAGAGGGTTGTTTTGAAGCTGTGTTTGGATCAAGGAGGAAACAAGCAAGGACCATGTGCTGTTAGGTGAAGCCGGGGCAGAAGAAACACTGCTGTGCCCTTCAGTACATAACAAGATCTTCCGTATTTGCTGCATGAGTAAGCAGCTAGTGAGCGAGCGAGCGAGTGAGCGAGCAGAAAAGAGTGAAACCATTCAGTGACAAGCTACACTCCTGCCCTTCTGACAAGAATAATCTCCGCAGATTATAGAGCGGGGATTCTCAAACTTGAGCATGAATCAGAATCACCTGTCCAAACACAGTCCCCCAGACCTCATCACCCCATCTGTCCTATTCTAACAAGCTCGCACGTGATGCTGATGTGGCCTTGGCTACTGGGGAACCACATTTTGAGTACCACGACTGTAGGGCAAAACCAGGTTCAAGCCGGTAGGAGACCCAGGGCTCTAAGACACCAGGATGCGTGGGGCAAGTGTGAATCAGGTAAGGAAACCAGTTCTGATTGTGCAATCTATGACGACCCAAATGAAAGTAAGGCAGCCAACCCCAGAGTTCTGTTGGGGCATTCTTCTACCTTTTATCGGGGATTTTGTGAAGGCAAAGATTACTTACACAACTTAGTCACCAAGCTCTAAGGAGTCAGCTAATGACAAATTCAGAGGAAACAAAGTAACACACTGGGGGGAGGGTGCCCGGGAAGCATTCCTATCTATGTACAATACGAATAAGCATTCATATCTATGCATCAATGTAAAAAAGCATAGGAGGTAGGAGGTATCTCCCCTCCAGAAGTCGACTGTCCAAAGTGCAAATTCAGGGAAACTGGATTGTGAAATTTTACAAGGAAACAGGGAACCTGAATTGACTGTGCGTGAGCTCTTTGAAGCTCGCTGGTGAGACAGAAGTGAGCAGGATGCTCTATTAAGCCACAGTAAGGCGTGGCTGAGCTACATGAAAATGACTGAAAGTAGCAGTCATTGTCCCAAGCCCTCACCAGACTAATATCTTCCGAGAACTCCAAAGTTTCCTCCATTCCGAGGATTAGCAAGGACGGTTACCTGAACTCGAAGAGGTAAGTCTGATTCGCTTTCCAGATTAGGAAAATTGGGGCCCATACAGAGGGAACTGATTGCCTGTCAATGCAAACTGAAGGGGCTGAGCTTTTCACTGCCTTTATAAGGGGCAAGACCCATTGGTTCTGCATGCAATCTGCTTTTTCACTTGGGGTACCCCCATCCTGTACAGAGAACATTTACATTCATTTTTAGTGAGGCAGTCTACAAGGTTGGGCAGAGACGTGCCCACTCCACCCGGCTCCCCCCCAGCCCACTCTCACACCTCCCATGTACGAGCTACCCCGTTTCATTTTGAAGATTTTAATCCAAATCATACTGCCTGCCTGATCCAGAAGAGCCAGGTCAGCAAGATGGAGTAGGATGCCACAGGGCAGAACAGCCATTATCAGAACATTAGAAAAGCTACTGTGTGTTGCCTTTTCTTCTCCCTAACAAAGCCCTGCCATCAATTTTTTGAATTATTATTTTTAGTAGATGAGGAGTAACAGTACAGCGTCCCCTCCTTCTAACACACGAGCTCATTTTATTTTCCCAAAACCCTCCCCCGATCACCACAACCCTTCGTTGGGAGAGGAGGTTAAACGGAGAAAATTGAATGGCCCAAAGATCCTGTTCTCCCCACATGAGCATTTGTTCCCCTCTATTAATATTCAGGAGGTTGAACTTAAATTAAACCACGTCTATTGTCTTCCACAAAAGCAATAAATATGAGCTGAAAATTCCAAACCGCTGCGGGGGAAGGCAGCTTGGGGACCCCCTGCAACCGTGGCTGGCCACCGGCGGCCCACAGGGGCGGCGTGGCCCGGGCCCGAGACCGCTCGGCCACCGTGCGTGGCGGGGCCCGTCCTCACAGGCTGAGAGCCCCCAAAGAACCCAGTCAGTACAACAGAACTGGGCCATCACGTTCCGGGGCCTTTCAGCCCATCTCCCAAAACTGAGCAAGAAATGAAAAGGCTTTCCATTCAAGGCAACACACCAAAACTGGCTTCCTGGCTAAGCAGCAGCAGTAGCTGTGGGTAAAAAGAATTCCTGTCCTTGGACGACTGGAGATGGAGGAGCATGATCTCCCTCTTGCCTTCACATGGGGGGGGGTGGGGGGGGGGGGTGGATACAAACGAGGCCAAGGATCCCATTCACTCCAGAAGTCCAGCTTAAGCACCTGATGAGAGCTACAGATTTAACACCGAGGTAGAGAGATTGAAGGGAATCCTTATCTAACCCTGGGACGGATGGACGCACGCACGCACGGGGACACACACACACACACACACACACACAGAATGTGCAGCCCTTATAATTCCATGTTTTAGACACAAAGAAGTTTCACCAGCCCTCCCATTGGCTACACGTACATGACAGAATACAAAACCAAAGGAAAAAAAAAAAATCGAACCCCTCTGCTTCACTAAAAGCAGAGCCTAAAGAAGGGTTAAAGAGAAGGGGAAAAAATGAGGAGACCTTTGAAGCTTCCAAAACATTTGGAGCACACCAAACATATTAGCATATTAGGGAGAGTCCATGTATTTGGCTTTGTTGTAGAAGAAATGCACAAAAGGTAATTCTGTATTACACAGCCAGTGCCCGTCTGTCACCCCATCACTGTGAAACAAGGTATCACATTACATATTAAACAGTCAAGCATCCAAAGAGAGCTTTCATTTTCAGCTGCAGTGTGTGTGTGTGTGTGCGCGCGCGCGCGTGTTGGGGGATGGGGACGGCTGCCGCACTTTGGAGTTGAGAGAAAAATTACCACAACAGCCCCTTGGGTTGAGGTAGGACCCTCTCTCGTATTCAGAATGCATAGTCTGCTGCCATTGCTTGTGAAAAATAAAGTCTATTTTTCACTCAAATTTTTAAAGAAAAATCTGTGGATTGTTTTCTGGGGTTTTTTGTTTTGTTTTGTTTTGCTTTGGGATACCAGGGAGAAATGGGGCTCCGGCCAGCCTCGCAGGTTCAACACGAATACACGAATACAGAGTCCGAATCCAACTGTACACACTTGGGTCAGCAGCCAAGCTTTTGGATGGATCCCCAGGTTCCAGGGAAGGGGATGAGCATGGCAGAGAGGTCTGCGAAGCTAAGCCCAGGCTCCCCACATCAAAATGCTGAGGTGGACGAGAACAAATGACAGTCTCGAGGCATGATGTCACAGCCACACTCATGGTCAACAGAGCACAAATGAAAGTGGGTTGAATACCTCAGCTGACGGAAAATAATGATCCCTTCCCTTAGGAGAAGGGCCCCTGAGCAGATAGGGCTCCCCTTTGTCTACTCTCAATCAGCTATGGAGATTTTCCATTCCAACCAAGAATATGGACCAAAACTACCCCAATGACCCCTGAGAAGAGCCCCCAAGATAAAGAGACGACAGGGGCTTTTGTTAGTTTAACACCCAAAAAGTAAACAGATAATGCCCCAGGAACCCTTTCCCACCACCATTCTTTCCCCATGAAACCTTCTTGGGCAATCTGAAGCTCAAGTTTTTGATAAAAAAGGTGTTCCCTAAAAAAACTGACAGAGAACTAATTAATTAACATGGAAAAGTTGGGCCACTGGGTAAGCAAAGCCAGTGTCGGATTCTATCTTTTTTTTTCTTGTTTCAAAATCAAGCACATGGCTACCTTTGAGACAGATGAGCGGGAAGAGAGACAGGACCCTTGAGCCCAGAAGGGATTTCCTCACCTTGAGGCACAAAGAAGCGAGCCAGCAGACATTTACACACAGGAAGGACGACCACATTGCTGCGAACACTAAAATGGGCCCTATTCTAGCGGTCTAAACCCCAAATGAGTGAGCACCACCCAAAGACAAAAGACCTCTCCTTCCCACATCCTGACCAGTAGTCACAAGAAGAAAGAAAACACTCCTCATGGAGAGGCTCCAACAACCACCACCGAAGAGCCACAGTTGGACTTCATTTGGTACCCAAAAAAAAAAAAAAAAAAAAAAAAATCACTCAGTGGGAAAGATCCAGGATCTCTAGTTTCTGGACCAGCCATGGCAGCTACTGGGAACTGTGATGATCACAATGGCAAGCAAATTGTACTGTGCATTTTGCAACAACTCCTTTACTTCTTTAGGGTAAAGGGCTCTTCCTCCTTACATTCTCCGTCTTTTCCCTTGTTCTTCCTCCTTACCATGAATTTTACAACATCACAACAGGTAGAATAGCTTGAATAATAAATAATAATAATAATCACTGAAACAGAAACATCCACTGTTCCACAAGGAGAAGCTCTCTCTACTTTTGCATGCAAGCAACAATTACTCCTCCATCCCAGGCCTGAATTCCTCCGGGTCCAAACCCCATCCCAATACCTTATTGATTTTACGCTGGCAAACCAGTCAAAAGCATGCCCACCAGGCCATCTAGTTATAACCATCCATCCAAAGCATGAATCCCTGGACTCCCCCAGAACATGCAACTCAAACTTCTATCAGCTAAGGGAAAAGGTTCCACTGTGCAAACGGCCCAGTCCCAAACACCCCAGAGGTCAAAAACCGCCTTCCACATTCAGAAGAAAAGGGATTAAAGACAGATGCCGGATTTAGGCCGGTGTAGAGACCGAGCTGCAGAACAATGGTATCACTGCAAAGCGTGAACTTGGAGTCACACACAGTAGAGGTAAACACAGGTCATTTCTAGAGAAATTCTTTTAGATAGATCAAGGAGACCAACACATCCAAAGTTTTACGTTCAGATAATCGGACGTGCCAAAATCAGATTCTTTTTTCCAAATCACGCAATCTGCACTTCTCAAAGGGAGATTTCCATATACCTATGCAGCATATTCTCAGAAAGCTAGGGACAGTCAACCTTCAAGTAATTGCCATATGCATGTGTATTTATCTTCAAAGCTTAATATCATCACTACATTTACCCCACAGGTGAGTTACCAAAAGACACAGGCTCTCAAATATTAGCAAGTCTCTACAAAGTTAGGTAAACCTGGCTTCAACTCAGATCAACAAACCCCATCAAGTTACTAGTCTGTGTACTAGTCTGTGCTGATAAACAGGCACCACTCCAAATACTGTGTTCTGACTAACATCACAATTTGCGGAGAAGAGCCACACCCTTAACCCTAAAACCTCTCTAGCTGCTTTTACCCCCTAATACAAATGGACCCCATCGAAGTTCTCAATTCCCTTGTGCTTGTAGCATTGACTGGGAGGGATGGAAGTTTCTGAGGGCCCTCATTACCTCACTCACAAATCAGACTGCACACCCGCTTTTCAGATGAACAGATTAAGGAAGGATTAAGTGGGCTATCTGAAGCAAAAATAATAATAATAATAATAATAATAATAGGGAAATTTTTAAAGCTGCTGACAGCAAGCAAGTTTAGAGAGGCCTACTACCTCCCAGAGCAACATTCTTTCTCATACCGAAATCTAAGGTAAGCAACACAAAAAGCAGAACTCCAGGAACATGGCCACAGAATCTGCAATAATCAGAGGCACCTAAAACTGATGGCTCCTAAAATTCATTTGTGTTTACATCTAGTAACGCAAACCCAGATTCATGCAAGAGAGGTGGGAGGGAAAAAAAAAAATCGAGAGCACTCGGAGTTTCAAGCTTTAGGGCTGACCTAGAATCACCCAGTATCCACGTCCGTGCCTCAGTTTCCTCCATCTATCGAGGAAGGAAGACAAGAGATACAAAGTATTAAGGGAAAGGAAACCATGCATGCTGCTGATAAAGGAAACCAAAGCCGTGGTGAGGACGAACTAATTAACTTTAATCAAACATCTATTTTTAAATGCTGGGAAATGATCACATAAACTGGCAATAAAATAAAGGGACCAGCCATAGCTGGATGGCGTTCGGTCCCCAGAGAAACGTCTAAATTCATACAAGCCTGGCTAAAACTGCAGATTTGGCCAAAATGGTCAACAGAGCTGAATGCTTTAAGAACGACATTAATTCTCTCTTGTAAATTTCCACAGTGCCTTTGCAGGAGCCACCACTACCCCCAGGGAGGATATCAAAGCTAAAAGAATATTAATATTAAGCAATCGCAACACTTTTCACATACTCATATATACACACAGACAGACAGATCTATCTAGCACCTTGCCATCCATAATGGATTTAATCAGGACCCCAGCAGGGGAAAAACCACAAAAGGCCTATTTCTCCAACAAAAGCCGTAGCAGCCTGAAACAAACCTAGAGCTATTTGGTTTTTATTTTATTTATAGGAACAGACCTTCTATCCCAGGTTCCTCAAGATAAGCCACCAAAAACTGCACCTGACAGACCCGTGGAGCAGCCATCCTCAGAGCCGGATCATTGCAGAGAGACAGAGAGGAAGGAGGACAGAGAGAGGGAGGGAGGAGGGAGGGAGGAGGGAGGGCGAGCGCGGCGAGGCAGGCTCCAGAGCACTTGTCAACAATCCTCCCCTGTACGTAATAAGCAGGCGGCGGTGCACATTCCGCGCGGCAATAGGACGGCCGCGAGCCCTGGGCCCGGGAGGGGGAGGGGAGGCGCCCGGGAGGGAAGGTTATTTATGTGCAGGGGAGGGAACCCAACCCCGAAGAGGAGGGGTCTGCGGTGCTTTTTCCCCCCTCCTGATAAATTGAGGGGAGGGGAAAAAAAGGGGGGAACGAAAAGAGCGACTAGCTTTTCTCTCTCCAGGCAAAGCAATTCCCCCAATCTGCAATGCAGACAAATCCTTATTGGAGAATTTCTGGCATGGGGGGGGGGGGGTGAGGAGGGGAGAGACAGGACACCTCTGACGGGGGCGGTCAGTTTAATGGTGCACACGTCTGCGCCCAGTCTGCCGGCCCACCCCCCCCATGCACACATTCCACCCCCACGCGCAGCAGTGGGGTGGGGGTGGGGGGTCCGTGGCACATTTTCAATGGCATCCCTTTTTAATATCATAATCTGTGTCATTCAGCACTTGCCTTTTATTTATTTTTATTTGTTTTTTTGGCTGGGAGACCTGGGCAGCGATCCAGACAGACTGCAGAAATCTCGCTCCACAGGCTCCTCCTCCTCAAGCCCTCCCCTCCCCTCCCTCCAATCCTGGCTACCAGGGCGCTTTTATTACTTCTGTGGTGACCGCTGGGGCCACTGCCGCCCTCCCCGCCCCCAGCACACTGACGGCCTTCCCCCACGCACGTAAATTCATCTCATCTAATAACACAGCCGCTGCTTCTCCTCATTGTTTCCGGAGGGTCTGTCACAGAACAGGCTCTGTGGCCCGGCAGCTGCTGGGGGGGAGGGGGGGGCAAGACTCCAACAAGGCTGGCCAGCTCCCTGGCCCTGATGACTGGAGCATGCATCTCCCCCTCATTTGTCATAAAGCTATTTGATTTTAAAAGTCAATTCTTTCAAGGCTTTTGAACTTCAGCTGGCAATCATGATGTCGAAAACACATGCTCTGAACACCATCCCACACTGTACTCTTTTTGCCTTTCCAATGGGGGGGCGGGGGGGAGAGGGAAGATGGCGGCATGCCATCAAAAGATTCCATATGCTAAATTTAAAGTTTACCTCAGATTCATCCAAGGAAACTGGGAAAAGAATGCCCCTTACTATTACTTTTAGTTAGTTGTTGTTTAACCACTGAATGAGCCCCTTCTTGGCTTTACACAGGTTGTTACTGAGACCTCACCAAACCCCTCAAAGCTGATGCTACTTTTGCTTATGGCATCTAGCTGACAGTCACCCAGGGCTGGTGATTATTCTTTTCACGAGGGCAGTCTCCTGTTGCCTAAATCACCAGGTCCTATCTACCTGCCTCGCTTCTAAACAAACAATCAGGAGGTTGGTGTTGGTCCTTCCTGATTTCTACTTGCTCTCCACCCGCTTTAAAATCAGAATTACAGGCGGGGCCTTAGAGACCATCTAGCATAATCCCCCACTTTACAGATGTGTACACTGAGGCTTATGCAGGTATGGTTCTTAACCAAGATCAGAGCTAGCTCCTCATAAGGTTCTCAACCAAAGGTCATCCAAGAATGCCAGGGTATCCGGGAACCGGAACAACCTGATGATACAATTCCTCGTAGAAATCACTGGGATGAAAAATCCCTCTCGGATCCTATCCTGCCCCATATGTGAGCCCGCAGAGCAGACCCTCATTCGGTTCTCTCCAGTGCAGTATATTCCTGTAATGTCGAACAACTGTTTGGCACGCATCCCACTGCAGCATAAGTCATACACAGTCAATTAAAGGACATTTAAGGGATGACTATTTGGCTTTTCTCCTCTTCTTTCTACTGGGACTAGTCTTTTGGCGCCCTCAGTAATCAAAAGCACCCAACAAAGAACTGGAAATATGGGATGGTGATTCTGAGAAAAGGAAGACAGCAAGAACCACAAGACCTGAAATGACTGGCCAGAAACCCAGTCTGACGGTGACGTATGGCTACTGGTCATCCTCAACGTCCCCAGCTCTGCCGCCTCCAGAGAGTGTACAGAGAGCCCTCAGCCCACCCAAGGGAAGCAGCGTCTGCTTTATTTTTTATCTACTACTCTCTCTGACTTCACTTCCCATTGCCTGGAAAGTAACTGGGTATTTAAATTTAGAAAGATAAGCCCTAGCAAAGTGTTGGCCCTGACTGCTTTTACTTCCAAGACCATCATCAGGATCTGATCGTGCACTGCACATTCCCTAAAATATATGCTTAGTCAGGCCCGTGTGTCCACTCTGCCCCGGCTCTACCGCTGAAAACCTCTGGGCCGTAAACTTCATCAGGTTTTGGACTGTTCGGATAAAACACGGGTGCATTTCCCAAAGTACCAGATAGATGGACTAACAGCAGCTCCTGGGGCACACGCGACAGAACCGAAAACTGCGTCCTGTTTCTGAATAAAAATACAACTTTAAATACTGAAATCCTGAGCCAGAGAGGGTAGAGAGGCAGGGTGAGGCTCGTGAGGCCTGCAGCTTTGTTCCACAGTGGTGTGACTGACAGCACCACTAGCCACGTTTCAATATTCAAAGATCAGAGCAAGTTCCAAGTTTTGAGTGAGGACTCCCAAATGTCACCCACTTCAGTCTTCCTGTTTTAGTTTAGCGTAAAGAATACCTATAAACCCACAGCCAAACCCAGTTACTAAAGCATTATCTATATGCTTCCGCCTACCCCCCTTCATTATTTTATAAGTTAAGCGTATGTATTTGTGCTATGTTATTTCACTGGGCTTGATTATGAACTTCACAAAAAGGTACTGCTCTGGGGGAGCACCTGGGTGGCTCAGTGGGTTAAGCATGCAACTCTTGGTATTGGCTCAGGTCATGATCTCAGGGTCGTGGGATCTAGCCCTGCGTTGGGCTCAGTGCTCAAGGCGGAGCCATCTTCAGATTCTCGGCCTCTCCCTCTCCCGGCTCATGTGGGCACATGCTCATGTGCGGTGCTCTCTCTCTCAAATAAATAAATTAAAAAAAAAAAAAAATTTTTTTTTTTTAAAGGTTATTGCTCTGTGTTAAGGCTCAGGGGATTTGTTTTTCCCCCAACTCAACATGAGGTTACTAAGATCATCTATCCATGATTTTGCTTATTCTTTGCTCATTTTCACTGTTGTTCATCACACTCCATCACACTCCACTGTATGAATATTCCACACTTTATCTCGTCCAAGGGCACCTAAGTATTGCCAGTTTGTCGCTATCACGAACCACACTGCAAACTTCCTTCTGCTTGTCCCCTGGAAAGCATGCGCTGGAGCTTCTCTGGGATACACACCTAGAAGTGGAACTGTTGGAAATTCTTGAATATGCAAAAACAAATTTACAAGTTAATGGCAAAATGGTTTCCAAAGCAGCATCAATGTTTGCATGCGCACCACCAGCAAGGCATCATCGTAATCTCTAAATGCTTAAATATAAAGACCTATTTACCTAGGACTCTAGAGAACAAAGGTACTCCAAACTGCTACTTGCGAAGAGATCAGCATTTCAGGAAGGATCTCCCATCCTAAGAAATGCTAGGCAGCCAGCCGGCTACATGGCCACCCTCCACCACCTGACGATCACCCAAACACCAGGACACCCAAGGACATATTTTGCTGCCGAGAGCTTCAGAACGGAGGACTCTACCTGCATGTACAACCACTTCATTACCTCCGAGTTGGGCCAACTCCAGCAGCCCACCAGCTGCACTTTGCATTTTAAAAATATATGACTGGGGTAAACCCCAATCTAGGCTGTGGATAAAATGTGAGAGAGCAATTCACTCGCACATCCTCACCAAATTTGGATATCTAATAGTGCTGTGCTGATTAATTAAAGAAGCTGCTTCATAAGTATTAAGACTTGTTTTATTCATGTATCCAATCAAGGAAGTCAGCTCATCTTGAGAGCTGGGACCTAACTCATAAAAGGAAAGACAAGCCTTACAAAGTAAGAGCAAGTCACTGAATACTCATCATCCATGATCTGCTTCCAAAAGCTCTTCAATTTCCTGCCACCTATATAAGTTACTGCATACAAAAGGTGGCACCTTACCAATCCAACATCCCCCAACAAAAAACTCATTACAAAGGAGGAATAGGGTGGAGTAGGTTACCACGTGTGAGAGGAGGGTGTAGAAAGCTGCAGAGTCTGAGAATTTCATATAGGAAATACCGGGTTTTGAGGATCACACTGCATTAGCCGTGTCCTCATAAAGACAGATGTGATTTGGGCTGAATTACACAATATTGACCAGATCACCTAAGTTACGATAAAAAGCCAATGCAGGAAACGTGATCCACAGGGCTAATATTTGACTTTCAAAAATATTAAGCATGGGCCCTTTACAACAGCCAACATAATAATAAACATTACTTGTTAGCCTTCTATTTAAATAAAAGTTAATATACTGGCAATATACCAAGCAGAATTAGGTACACACAGAGCCTGGCTTGGACTCTTTCCAAGAGGGCTTGGTAATTCCTGAAGCAACAACAGTGTTCAACTCTATAATGCGTGTGGCTGGCCCTACAGCCAACATGACTTCAAGGCCACGCTGTACAATTATAAAATAATACCAATAATTACAAGAACACAGTAGGAAGATCGAGGCTGGGGGATTGTATATTAACTAGTGAAACTTGGTTGCTATGGATTTAATCACTAATACCAATGAATGAAATTGCACTACAATTAAACGAGGAAGTTCAAGAAGCTACTAGAAAGGACAATGTTCCATCAGTTTGTTTGTTTTTTTTATTCATTAAAAAAATGAATTGGTAAACATCTAGCACTAAGAACCTTGATGGTTCACAGTACACAGCACCATTTGGGCAAGGCTGCTGCCTGGTTCTAATTCTAACTTCATCAAGTGTGTGAACCTCAGGGGAGAATCAGGGAAAGCCCTGTTCCTCTGTTAAATACACATAAGGACCAACAATTGGTTAAATTAAGACATTAAATTAATTATATACGTAAAAGGGTTAGTGGTACATAGTAAGCACTTTATAAGGGCTACCTCGAAGCCTTAATAAACTTTGGTGCTAATGAATTACAGAAATTTTTTGTCGAATATATACTTTTAATTATTTGGTTGTAAAAAGACACAAGATAAAATATGCTTTGGCTTTCAATATATTTTTTAAATGATTTGGGTAATGGATTTATAAAAAGGTAAACACAGAAATGATGCCAAGTAAGAGAAGATTAGCAGCGTTGAGATTATTTTGAAAACATGACCCGCAGAAGTATCCAGTAAAATTCAACCAGAATTACAACATGGCCATTTGACCTACTTAATACTGAATAATGGAAAACTAGATTTGAGAAGAACTAAAATAGCTGACTCAGATCACAACTGAAGAATCGTCAATCTCCTTCTCAAATCTGATTCTGACAAAACCCATACTCCCTTCTGCTACTAGGTTGGGAACAAACTGAAAAAAATATTTCTAGAGAGCAAGTCGGTGATAGATGCCAATTTTTAAAAGTCTGTAATTCAGCAAATTTGCTTCTAGAAAGTAATACTAGGATACAAATCAGAGAAACAAAGACGTACGTGCACAGATTTCAACACACTAACAATTCTGTTGCTCCTTTTACTGGTTCAAATTCTATCTGCACCCAGTTTAAAAAACGGGGCGCCTGGGTGGCTCAGTCAATGGAGCGTAGGACTTTTGATCTCAGGGTTATGAGTTCAAGCCCCATGTTAGGTGTAGAGACTACTTAAAATCTTTTTTAAAAAATAAGAGAATTTTTTACATCAGCTTCCTAAGCCATGCAATAGACCAACAAGCGCTTTGGTTTTCCAACCTGATCTCCCCCCCATGATGGTGCATAACATAAAAGCACAGAGGCAGCTGGATCGGTGTATGGCAACTGACACGTTCTCTTAACTTGATCCCTCAAGCCTCTCTGACTTTGCACATGTTGTTCCCACTTTTGGAATATTCTCTCTTCTCTGTCTAGATAGAGGTCAGCCATCAGGGATACCCACCACTTGCTCTGCAGGTGATAACTTTCAAGGTAATACCCATAGTGACAAGCAACCACCTACCCAACTGCCAGGTTCTCTGAACAAGAGGATTTAGTCTTGGGTAGCTGGCTCAAGTTCGGGGAGCATGTGACTCTCAATCTCAGGGCCATGAGTTTGAACCCCATGTTGGATGTGAAGATCACATCATTTTAAAAAAAGGGAAGAAGATGATTTTAGTCTTGCTCATCTTAACCCTCAAAACCTAGCAAGCGCCTAGAGAAAATAGTTGAGACCCAATAAATACTGTTCAAAGAACAGGTTGTTCCTTGAGGCCATTTCAGGGTCTCCGTAGCATGACACGCTCTTACATTGGAGACCCACTTTCACAACTCCCAAGCATTCAAAGACACCCCTTTCTTCCCGAAGAGGGAAGAATTCTTTAGCTCTTTGTGTTTAGAAGTACTTGGCTAGGAACACATCATGTCATTTGTAATACACTGGTTTTTCAGCATTCACTGATTTTAAAAAAAAATTCCTAATTTTGGAGATTTTAAAGAGAACGAGTGGGGGTGCACGCGTGTGCAGAGGGCAAGAGAGAATCTCCAGCAGACTCCCCAAAGAGCTCAGAACCCAACATAGGGCTCGATCTCATGATTCTGAGATTCTTGATTTCTAAACCAAAATCAAGAGTTAGACGCTTAACCAACTATGCCACTCAGGTGCCCCATGAATTCTTAGCCTAGAAAAAAGAACTAACCTTCAAATTCTCGGGTGAAAAAAATTTTATGGACACTATTTAACACTCAATAACCTTCACGTCATGTTTTCTTGACATTTAATCCCTTTACTAATTTCAGTGTTAAAAACTTTGTTTTAGAGCCAATGATTTCTTCCTGTCTGTAATAAAACTGTTCTGGGTCTTCTTGAAGATTTGCCTTTTATACCCTGCTAACCTAGATAAATTCATTTTGTTACTACTGTGTTCAAAAAGCCAAAATTAACTATAATCCTTCCACCTTTATCACAAAGCAGAACTACATCCATCACCTTCTTAACAATTCTGTGTGTATTCTTTGTGGTATTTTCCTTGAAGGTTTCATGTGCCGTACCAACAACGAATGCTGAATACGGAACATAATTTAAGATAAGACACTTTAAAAAAAAAAAAAAAAGATTTATCTATTTGACAGAGAGACAGAGAGAGAAAGCACAAGTAGGCAGAGCAGCAGGCAGAGGGAGAGGGAGAAGCAGGCTCCCCGCTGAGCAGGGAGCCCGATTCAGGACTTGATCCCAGGACCCTGGGGATCATGACCTGGGCTGAAGGCAGACGGATGCTTAACGACTGAGCCACCCAGGCGCCCCGATAAGATACGTTTTATAAAGGAAAAACAGGGGCACCTGGGTGGCTCAGTCATTAAGCGTCCGTCTGCCTTTGGCTCAGGTCATGATCTCAGGGTCCTGAAATCGAGCCCCGCACTGGGAACCCTGCTCAATGGGGAGCCTGCTTCTCCCTCTCCCACTCCCCGTTTGTGTTCCCTCTCTCTGTCAAATAAATAAATCTTTTTAAAAAAATCTTTTTTAAAAGGAAAAACAAAAATCACATTTTCCAACACTTAGCAACATGAGGAAAAGACTCACAATGTTTTAAATTGCAGAGATTCTACTGCATGAAATATTAAATGGGGTTTTAAAAATACAAGTGTACAGAAAGTAGACCAGAGAAAATAAAACTGAGATAGTGACCAAAAAAAAAAAAAAAAAAAGTAGTATTCTGTCCAGCAGCAAGCTTTCTAGCTTTCTGAGATGTCCACATTTTCTACAAAGAATAAATTACTTTAAAAACAAAGTGAGGGCGCCTGGGTGGCTCAGTTGGTTAAGCGACTGCCTTCGGCTCAGGTCATGATCCTGGAGTCCCGGGATCAAGTCCCGCATCGGGCTCCCTGCTCGGCAGTCTGCTTCTCCCTCTGACCCTCCTCCCTCTCATGCTCTCTGTCTCTCATTCTCTCTCAAATAAATAAATAAAATCTTTAAAAAAAAATAAAAATAAAAAATAAAAACAAAGTGAGAAGGGGATCTTAACAATTATTCAAATGGTATCACAAGGGACATGGGTGCTTTTCCTGAATAGAACTACTACTGATCACAAAAAATACTCGATCACAAAAGTTATATAGGGCACATGGGTGGATCATTCAGTTAAGCATGGGACTCTTGTATGAGCTCAGGTCATGAGTTCAAGCCCCGTGTGGAGCCTACGTAAAAAACTAAAAATAAATTTTAAAACCCCAAACAAACAAAAACAAGTTATACGAAATGTGGACTCACACGGAACTAACAAAAAACAAGGATCAAATAAAGACAATGACCACTCTGAAGCCAGTAATACGTTGCTATACTGAAGTCGGGGATAATATGAATACCATGACCTTAATACCACGGGTAAAAGCATTCTCAAATTGCCCCACACACTGAAAGGCGGGTGAATAAACAGGCACTTGTTTTCACTTGGTCGGCACTGCTTACATACACAACACATCACTGATCAACTACACTGGCGATCCAGCAAGACCTCCTGCCAACAACAAAAAAAGACCGAGCTGAAGAACAAAAGCTCAGAACCACTATGCTCATCCTGTCTCTACAGCTACACTTGTTCATGTGTTGTTGTTTTTTTTAAGTACTAAAACTCATCAGACCAGCCATGTATCAAGGACTCATGGACTCCTACGTGGCTAGGGGCTACCATATATGACAAAGCAGATACACAGCATTCCCCTCCTTCTGGAAAGTTCGACATCTACAGATTTTTGGTGAGTGTAGTCTCAAGACCTTGTGACCACGTCTGTGGGCAGCGGTCCCTCTGTCTCTCTGCTGTCCCCTGCTAGAGCTCAGACCCAGTAAACAGGCCAAGTCAGACAGATGGGGACTCCTGTCCAGGCGGCAGGGTGAAAAGCGGAGGGGTGCCAATGGAGGAGCAAGCTGACAAACCCCGTCAGTTCAGCCGCGGATGGCTCCTGGTGTCATCAGTCTAGCTTTGAGACGTGGGGAGAAGGGAAAAGTGCAGGTTAGAACCCTTTACAAAAGGCCACAAGGCTATTCAGTAAACCAGAAACTATAGAAAAAGTTTGCAAAGCCATTACCCACAAAAGGTGGTTTTAATCAGAGGATTTTAGGCAATCCTGATGTAGCTTGAGGGTAAAAGGCCAGCAATCACCAGTTAATACTCAGGAACAAAGTGCCGCATGAAGTATTTCAGTGAGACGCACATTCTGCTACCCTCGAGGCTGTAGGCACAAAGAAAGGTGTAAATCCACACACAGAGGATTCTGGGCTCACTGCTTCTCTCTCTCTCTCTCTCTCTCTCTCACACACACACACACTCCAGAAATAAACCATCACCTTGAATTCATTCCTGTATGCAGGTGGAGGTGGAGGGATGGGGAAGGCCTCACACACCACAGGAGAGAATCGGTGATCACAGAGGATGCCTGTCCTTTAGTTTCTCTGCTTTCTACTTCCCCCCCAATTCTGCAAAAGCATCCAAATGTTTCCTACCCCGACCGTACCGGGTAGGATCTAGCAATTAGGAAGAACTTGAACAGGCCATAAACATCAGCCGATCACTCACCACTGAAACAAATCCAAATGGGACAAACGGAGGTCTCAAGTGTTCTATTTGTCGTAAGAAACCTGCTTGCAGTGGGACCCAGTTACTTGCACAACTAGGCATCCAATGACGTCAGTGCTCATTACAACATATTACAACATACCAATTTTTTTGGTGCATCCAATATTGCTTTAAGTGGCCAGAATCCAGGAATTGTGGTTTAATGATTGACAGACTGCAATGTGAATGGTTATATAACATAGCCTCCGTCACTTCTAAAAAGCTGCTGCAAATACAGAAGCCGTAGAATTGTCTTTCCTTGACCCGAACCTGAAGTTGCACTGCCACGCTGATGGACTCCCACAGTCCCTTTCTCTTTCTGCCTGCCTCCCGGCCTCCCCCCTGCAACCCGGCTGCCACAGATCCATCTTCTTCGACATACCACATGCCCGCTCAGAAACCTCAGACACACCCCAATCAAGAGCTCTGTGCCCCATTAGGAGCACCCCACATACACAAACCTACCTCCTGCCATTGCTATACAGGCCTTCCCAACACCGCTGAGGAATGACCTACCGGGGAACACTAAATAGGGTTCATCTCCTTCTCGCAGGGCCAGAGTTTGTGCCCTCCGAGTCCTAGGGTGAGGTCTAATTCTAGGACGGCATCCAGACCCAGGGAATGGGGCAAACAGATTTTAATACAGTCCCTGAAGTGTGCTGTTTTATGACACACAGCTACAGCTTTTATGGGAAGTAGTTAGGTAATGTGTATCTAGAACCTCAATCACAATTACCCTTTGAATGCTTGCTTCCTGCCAGATGCTAAGGACTTTAAATAAATCATCTCCTTAATCCTAAGAATATCGCCGCTGAGAAAGAAATTATTACTCCATTTACAGAGCCGGGAAACAAGGAACAAGAGCCAAACGGGATGGCCAAGTCATGTGTGTTGGCGTTCTCCCTTGGTGGGACCGTGAGGCCAGCCTTTCAGGGATGACAGCATGACCCTCCCTGCCGATTCCCGCGAGTGGAGATGGAGGGCAGCGGCCTACCAGGGCTGGGGCTCACAGGAGGCTGAACACACAAGCAATTTTCCCCCGTAAGCTTCTAGATCATCTGCACTCCCAGCTCCAGGGCCCTGAGCTCAGGCCACTGCAAATACGCCCGTCTTCCGTGTCCTAGTGCACCCAGGAGGTGTGGTTTGGGTTGACAAAAGAGCCCTTCCTTGGGGACGTACAGTACATAGATGTTCTGAGCTCTCTGTGCCTGCCCCCTGCCCCAACAGCCCTTTCCTCAGACAGAGCTTGCTGGAGCTGGCTTATTTTTCACAAAGGGGCTAAGAAATTGGAGGAGAAGGTCTGAGCAGCGCGGAGGGCCAGGATCCTCCCATCCACTACCAAGAGCAGCCACTTGATGGCAATCTTAACCTATTCCCTTGGAATTCTTCCATCAAGAGCGACCCTGGGAGGGTGGGAGCAAGAAGAATGGGCCGCAGAATGTGGACAGTGCTAGAAAAAGGCCCCTTTGCGTGGCCTGAGGAGGCAGGCGCAGGGGCGTGGAAGGATGGATGAAGAAACGATGCCGGCATTCTCCCCTGCGTTACTCTCATGTCCACAGACCTCTCTGGGGGCCTGGGTGGCAGTGAGGGTACAGCTTCTGAAATCAGACAAGGAAGTCAGAGGTTTCTCAGGCCCTGTGACACATTCACATTGGGCTCTCCATCTACAGATTGAAGAAGTGCGAGGCAGCTTCTGATCTCAGCACCTTGTCCCCTGAAACCATGGGAAAAAAGCCAAAAAAAAAAAAAAAAAAAGGAAGAAAAATTTAAAAAGGAAACTTTCCTTCGCGGTGCTACACCTGTTGAATAAATCAGCCCAACACTTAGTCTCATTTAAACTGTAAACGAGGGTGAATAAAATAAAAGCCATGTGCATCTATCTTCTAGAGAGAAGGCTGGGGGGGGGGGGCTGGACGGAATACACTGTAAATTGCATTCACTACTTCTGTTTTCAGTGGCAGAAAGATTAACATCACAAGATGGGGGGGGGCAGGATTATCAGAAAACTGCCCATGTCTCAGCATGGATAAGGATTCGTATCCCCCACACGGTCCAACCCGGCCCTTTGTGATGGCTTCGTAACTCTTGGCTTCTCAATTTATAAGAAGAGTTCAGGCAGAGAGTGGAGAGTTTGCCAATATTTTCCTCTGAGGGATTCAGAAGTGCCAGCTGAGAGCCTTCCAGCTCACCCTTTAAAACTCTGTAACACTTTCCAACTGAGTAAACTGGAAAGGCCCTTTTCAAATAACACTAGTCTCAAGTTGGGTAAACTGCTGAGTGAGGACAGGGTAAAAAGCCGCTCTGGTCCAGGCTAAGCAATTTGCAATGCAGATCCCTCCAGAAATTACCAGGCCTCCTGCATGCCAAGCCAATAAACGTGCACAATTTCCACTGGGGTGTCACCTACCCTACTCATGTCTGCAGAGGATTCGCTGACCTTCTAGCATCACCCTCGATGACAAGGTCCAACTTGTCAAAAGTGGGGATTCAAACTCCTTCATAAATACCCCGAGCCCATCAGGGCGAAGCTATCAGAATTAAGACAGGTAAATGTTTCCAAGGGGAGACCTTGAGCTGCTTTCATGCATCGGAAGGCAACAGAAATCGTTCAAAGCCATCGGAAAACCGCCACCTGAGGCAGCACCAAGAGCTAGCAGGGGAGTCTCAAGCACAGATGTCTTTCCCAGTCACCAGGACCAGCTGCCACACCCCATGATCAGGAGGCCCACCCACCTGCCAATGGGAAACATGGAGTCAGTGAAGGAACTGACCCAGAAGCCACTGGAGGGGCAGGTGACCCAGGAAGGACCCCCCCGCCATGTGCAGAGCTGAAATCATCAGCTCCAAAGCACGAACAAACCAAGAGCACTAGTGAAAGGTCAGGGAACGGGAGACAGGAGGAACGGGGTCCCGGGCACCGGGCAGGAGGAGCTCTGAAGCCCCAGAAAGGAGCCTCAAGCTCTCCTTGCAAGACGCAGTCACAGCCGGACAGACACTCTGGTCCTCAACGGGCAGGTCTAAGGTTATAAAATAGCTCACGATTCCCTCAAGGACCCCAAACCTCCACGTATGGGACACCTGTACAGTTTTAGGATCTTTCAGAAAGAAATCATGAGGAAGCTAGTTTGGGGACTCTGCAGAAGCCCCCTAAAGACTAAAGAGAAAGCTACAAGAATAGAGAAGATTTGACAGCAGGTGAGCTTAAGTAACAAACAGTAAATTAAGGGATTTAATGGGCTGTAGGGTAACTTCCCAAAAGCATACCCAGTTATCACCATTCTGGCTTTAAAGATACGCCATACAGGACACTAAACATTTGATGGGCTCAAGTAATAACAGGTTATTTCCAAAAGCGAGGTGAAAGGCCCTCTAGATTTGGGGGAAATGGGAGCGAAGAAGTTCACAAGCGAAGCAAAACTGCACTAGAGCCATTGTGGTAGATCAGCTAGTAATTAAAGCTCCGTAAATCTATCACAGAACTCAAATCATGGCGTGCCGCGGACGGCCTATCTCCAGGTAGGAGGAGGTGGGGGACGTTACCATTTACGAGAGTAAACACAGATAAACTCTCCGAGCCTGAACAGTCTGAGGACCCCACAGGCTCTTCCCTTCCTGTACAAGTTGAGAAGTAAAACTGGTTGGAAAGCCTTGCCCTAAATTACACTCACAGCATATAAAAAGAAATTGAATTCGTGTATAAAATACAAATAAAATGAATGTGTGTTAAAACAAACAGGATGCTTCAACCTCAAATAATGCCATTTTTTCCCACATTGACAACAGAAACATCCCTCCAGGGCCATCCCGATTCCCACACCCTCCCCGATCCCTGGGACCTTTGCAATAACCCTCTTGGCCCCTTCCTTAGGTCTCTTGGCCTACAGCAGCTCCCCCGCTCAGGAGTCTTATTTCAATCCCCACTGAAGTATGGGATGCAGATAAACCCAAGAGGTCTCAAAAAAGCAGGCATGCAATAAATAAAAACCCAAGCTTAATTCCATCCACTCAGGAGGAACAATAACTTCTCCAAGGTCAAACAAGTTCATAGGGGTTCCTGGCATACCAGGAAATCGTTCTAGTACCCACATAAGCACAAAAGGAAACACGTCGCAGATGAGCAAGGAAATTAACTTAATCTAAAATTAAAATGGGATAAAACGGTCACCATCTCAGAGCCCTACCCAAGTGCTAATATTGGTGGTAGTACTGTTTGCCCCTATGTTGAAGCCCCCAAAACCCAATGTGACCGTATTTGGACAGAGCTTGCAAGGACGTGAGAAAAGTAAATGAGGTCATAATGGGGGGAAAGGGATGGGTGACCGACAATAATCTTCTAGGACCAGTGTCCTCCTAAGAAGAGGAAGAGACACCCGTGCACGCTCTCCCCCACGCTCAGCCTAGTGAGGATATGGCCGGGAAGCCCATTTCTCACCAGGAACAGGACTCCGGGACCTCCAGCCTCCAGAACAAGGAGAAATGTATTTCTGTTGTTTAAACCACCCCACCCAGTCTATGGTATTTTCTTACGGCAGCATGAGCTGACTAATACACAGACGTTCACCACAGCCGTAAGAAAATGAACAGAAATTAGCAATCTGACCCTGCTGGGCTCCCCACCCCCACCCCCCCCCCGACCATGTGTTTGCATCCTCCCGGCCATGGGGCAGCTCACAGCTGCGGACAAAGAATCACTCATATCAGCAGCAAAGGCGTATGCCCTAGGGATGCCTCTTTAGCTTGCCTTTGGGGAAAAGCCACATCTGGAACCCCAGTTCTGAGAAATCTCTTGAATTCTTGAACCAAGGCTGCGACTTCTGAACACTCACAGAAGGGGACACCAAGCAGGAGGAGAGGCAGAGCTGTTCGAAATCCCATTAGATCCGGACTTGCACACAGCTCAGAACCAAAAAATGAAACACCAGTGCAAGACAGAGAATCTGGCTCCATGAACGCACTGCTGAAATGGTGAAGGTCATTCATGGCCATGTCCAACTGTGGCGTCTTATTCATGCCTACCTAAAGCCAGGGCTCCTAAGAGCTGCATACTGGACACACAGGAGCTGAGCCACGGGCTTTGAGACCCCTTCAAGTCTCAACAGACACTCTCACGCATCTGGTACATTCTGGGAAAACCCCACAAACCCATGTATCATCATCAAAGTTCAAAAAAAAAAAAAAAAAAAAAAATCAAGACAGCCATGGTGACAAACCCCAAAATGACCATACACTTTCATTTGGAGCAACATTTCTGGGCTGATGGAAAAGTCCTAGAGGACTTGTCACCTGGGTATAGGAGCATTTGCAAATCTGCTGAATTGTACAATTACGAGGTATGATTTCACAGAGCGTAAAGTTTACCTCAATCTAAAGGGGGGAAAAAAAAAAAAAAGAGAAAGAAAAAAAGAAGGAGGTTAAGATCTGAGTCAGGAGTCCTGGGGTCAAATCCTGATTAGACCACTTCGTTATGCAGCCTTGTGCAAACTGCTTAACATCTGAGACCCACGACACAAACCCACAAAATTAAGATAGTAACGGATTACGATAATGTTATGAGATTAGAAGGAGTAACTTCTTTCTTAAAAGCCCAATCTTAATTTAAACTACCAAGCAATGTGCCTGTACCCGAATAGGCAATCTACAAACAGGGTTAAGAAAAGGTACAGGGTAGGGGCGCCTAGGTGGCTCAGTTGGTTAAGCATCGGACTCTTGGTTTCAGCTCAGGTCACCATCTCAGGGTCGTGAAATGGAGCCCCATGTCAGGCTCTGCACTTAGCACGGAGTCTGCTTGGGACGCTCTCTCCCTCTGCCCCTTCCTCCTGTGCACGCACTCGCGCTCTCGCTCTCTCTCAAATAAATTAATCTTTAAAAAAATAAATAAATAAAAGGTACACGGTGATCTAATTCCCAGAATCTTTATGATGGTAACACTTAGAAATTTATCACAATTACGAATAAACATGCACTTTAGAGACAAGGAAAACAGCATAGGCTGTGATCTGGAGGCGAGGGTGTCAGGCTGTGTGCATTTCTGAAATAAAACCTAGAGTCACAGATGGGACACTCAACCCCTGAACAGAGAGAAGTGTGTCCACAGCACGGCAGAGGGTGCTGGAGGGGGGGGCGGGGGGCGGGGCAGCAGCCGGTGGGCAGAGAGATGTCTGCACACTGCTTCACACAACAACACATGCCCTCCAGAGTGCCCAGGAGTCCACTCAACGTGGATGAAGCTTTTCTCTCATGGACTTTCAATCTACTGTGGGGAGAGAACTCAGAATTAGTGAACAACAAGCATACAGTGTCAGGCGGTGAGAAATTCTATGCAGAGAAATATTACAAGGTAAAAAGTGAAAAGGTAACAGACCAAGGAACGACTTTTGATAGGATGCTCTAGCTCAAACCTCCAGGTTTGAGCAGGAACCCAAAATACAGGCAGGGATGAAGCATGCAGTTATCTAAAGGGAAAGAGTTGTAAACAGAAGGGTCAGAAAGCACAAAAGTTTTGGGTGCCAGGGTGGCTCAGGGTGTTGCGCATTTGACTCTTGATTTCTGCTCAGGTCATGATCTCGGGGTCCTGAGATCCGGCCCCGAGTCGGGATCTGCACTGAGCAGAGTCTGCTTGAGATTCTCTCTCCCTCTCCTCCTGCTCACGCTCTCAAAATAATTTTTTTTTTTTAAAGCAAAAAAATTGGGGCACCTGGGTGGCTCAGTTGGTTAAGCATCTGACTCCTGGTTTCAGCTCAGGTTCTGATCTCAGGGTCCTGGGACTGAGCCTGGCCTCGGACTCCTTGGCTCAGCGGGGATTCTGGGGTGGATTCGCTCTTCCTCCCTCTGTCCCTCCCCCCACTCGTATTCTCTCCTCTCTCTCAAATAAATAAAATCTTCAACACACACACACACACACACACACACACACACACACAGGTACACCTGGAACAACAAGGAGGCCAAACTAGGGGAGGCAGTGGTGAGGAGACCTGACACTGTGGCCCACATCAAGTGGTCTGGGTAAGGATGCTCAGCTATCATGCTAAGAGGCAGGGAGACGCTGCAGGAACAGAGCATCACTAATCTGCATTTATAAAGGACTGTTCTGACTGCTGCCTGGAGGGGGAAAAGGTGGAAGCTGAGATGACGCAGCATCAGGGGTCCCAGCCCAAGCAAGAGGTTTCGGACCAGTGACAGGAGTGCAAATTCAGATTCGGAAGATGTGAATTTAGAACAAACAGATTTTGCTAAAGGACAGAATGCAGGAATGCAAAGTATGGAAAAATCATAGTAGTACAGATCACTCCAAGGTTTAGGCCAAAGCACCTAGAAAAACAGAACTGGCATTTATGGAAAACGGGAAGACGGGCAGAGCAGAGGAGACATGGTGGAGACAGTTGGCTTTGGGACAGTTCACGTTCACGAGGCCTTCCAAGAAGGCTAGTAGGCAAGTGCAGTTCAGGACAGGTTCGATCATGTCAAATGCTGCCAAAGGGGCAAATAAGGCGACATGACTGGAACCTTGGTTTGGCAATCAAGGTCATTATGAAGCCTTAATCGTGGCCTGATTCTAGGGGTTCAAAGGAGAATGAAAGGGGAAAGGATATTAACATGAATATAAATAGTAGAGGAGACAGCCTGTGTAGATGTTTTCTTTCAAGGAACACCGCAGTAAAGAGAGACATGAACAGCAGGAGGGAGATACAAGATCAGTAGAGGGATTATTTTATTATGAGAGCAACTACAACATGTTTTGTTTACTGATGGCAATCATCTAGGAGAGAAGTAAATAGTGAAGAGGGGTAAGCTCCAGAGTGAGGTCCCTGTAGAGATGAGAAAAGGAGATCACAGCAGATTTCCATCCTCTCGCCCTCAGGACCCTCAGTGCTGGGCTTTTCTAAGAACTGTGACAGACAGGAGAGAGTACGTGCTCTCCCTCCCTTCCCCCCACCCCCGCCTTGCGAGTGAGGGAGCGCACACACACACACCCTTACCTGTCGTAGACCCCTCCTCTTAAAGCAGCCCAGATTTGACAAGGATGAGGAGGACAGAATCCAGGACAGAGCTAACAGAGGAAGTGGGCTGAGAGAGCTGGAGGGCAGGGGGCCTCAAGCACAAAGTGACAGGAAAGAAGAACAACAGAGTTCCGTTTTATTACTCACAAAACCGCCTGTGTTCCAAAGACACAATCAAGTATCAACCAAATGGAAGCGCTATCAAGAAACGCCCCGAGTGCATCACTTAGGTCCTGGATGGACCACATGAAAGCTACAGGAAAGACATCAAGCCTTTTCAGTGCGACCATTTTCCAGGATAAAATGTAGCTTTGTTGTTTGTTTTTTTAATAAATTTAAGTCGCTTTCAGTGAAGTGTATTACCCTTCATCTCACCCAGCTTTTTTCACATGGTGTGTTGTCTCACACATGGGGGGTGGGGGGGTACGGACAGAAGGAAGAAGAGTCTCGGAGGCTGGAGTGTTCCAGAAACCCAAACCTGCAGCAGCTGCTCGGTGCCCACGGCTTACAGAGGACACAGGACGCTGACACATCAGCAGCTCCATTTGGGCAAAGCAGTGGGGTAAGCCACTTTCTCCAGGAGGAAACAAACAAAAACCCAAAAAATGGTCTTCCCTGTTGAAGTGGAACCATTTCTAGAACAGCTAGACGTGAACAACTCGGGCCCAAAGCAGAAGGGAGAGGGGCCCCCTTGGCTGTCAGAAGGCAACCATACGACCATGACGGTCTTTTCCAATATAGCCACGTATATAAAATTCCATTCGTGGAACGATGTGCTCGGACTTTTCATTTGGACTCACACAAGGCGTCTTTACTTTACGTAGTAAACAATGAACCTGCAGGAGTTGGGACCAAGTTTCATTTCACAATCAACCCATCAGGAATCTTTAAGATTTCCAAGGAGTCGAAGATCCTATTCCTTAGTAGAAAGAAGGGGAAGGGGGGCTCCCTGTATCCACACCTCCAACTCTGCCCCTTCACTACAAATTGGCAGTGGTTTCCAGAAAGTACCATCCCCCACCAGCGCGCCGCCAGGACCAGTGGCCCTAGGAGGACTGGCCAACCTGGTGGTTCAACGGCAGCATTAAAAATACAAATCTCTACTTCTCGGTGAAGAAACAAAATGAATGCCTGTGTGTGCCTGTCACGGGCCTAAAGAGGGTAAGCGGGCAGGAGGAGTGCCATCTTGGGATTCCCTCGATCGATGACAAGCTCCACTAAAGCCCGGAAACATGCCCACATTCATACTCACACGACGCCGCCCCCTCCCACGCTTCCGAGGTCTCCTTCCCCAGTGAAGGATCGCACATTATCTCCTTCAAAAGAAACCTCTATTAGAAAAAGTGTCCTCCTACAAATTCTTATTTTTGGAATCCTATCTTTACAGAGCATTCCAAAATTATTTCTGCTTATCGAAGAGGTGGCTGAAAGCACCGGAGTGCTGGTTCAGAAAGCTGGGGCTGCCAAGGACCACTGGTGCAGGCAAACGCCTAATCCACGCTGGTGTATCACTTCCTCATCTACAAAACGGTCTGTTCTGAAGATTAAAATGAGTGAAATGCGGATCGAGTGCTAGTCAGTCAGTACTGAGTGCTCAGCACAGACTGGCCCATCACAACTACCACAGGTTCCAAGAAAAACGATCCGGGCTCCCTTAAATCTACTCAAGGCTCTTTGGCTGACCAGAGGCCTTGCTCGATCTCAGATGACATTTACAGGAAGCAAATGAAACTCCAAATACAGCTAAGAGCTCCCCTCTCTTACTGTGTAATTATGTGTACTCATTTGTGTAGCATGTTATTATTTAAATGTCCCTAATTTCAGCCCCAGCGGGCCAAGGGCCCTCAAAAGAGTGGCCTCAGCCTCAGCCTCTGCCAGCCCTTCCCAAAGCTTTTGTCCAATTTATTACAGCCAGAAGAAGTGGCATTCTCTCCGGCAGGAAGGAGACAGAAGGCTCTCACAATCAGCAGAACTCGGGAGTGCCGCCTCACCCACGCTCGGCCATAACCAACAAGCCAGAATGAGGGTTCGTTCCCTCCACAGGCCATCCGCGGGGCTGTTCAAGATTCACATCCGCTACCTCTACCAGGACCCCCCCCCCCAAAAAAAAACAAAACAAAACACAACCTCATTCCCTGTCACTTTAGAACTATGAAAGCAAGATCAATGGCCAACATGGATTTTGTGACATAAACTAAGAGGTCTCCCTACCATCTTGCGTCTGGTTGGGTTATTACTACAACAGGAGACCCACGGAAAGGGGGCGGCAGAGCTGAGCCACTCGGATACAAGCTGTTTCACAGACTCCACACCCACCCACCCTGCCTCACGCAGAGGGAAGGCCGAGGAGGGGCTGCGTTGTCATCCTCGCAAGCCAAGGATTTAGCGGAAGTGACGGCAATTCATTCTCAAAATTCTCAAATTAGATAAAAAGTTACATCAAGCTCCTTCTCTTGTCAACACCAAGCATTATTTGAAGACGGAATTTTCCCCAGGAAACACTAGCAGGACCAATAACTCAGACAAGTGATGCCCGGGGGGGGGGGGGGGGGGGGGGGGGGGGATCAAGCACCTTATTTTCAATACTACTGCTCCTGCAAAGATATGGTGTAATTTTCACCCCTTCTGCCCCCTTAAATAAGTGCTAGATTCAAAGTTGCAGGGCGTGAGCTATAATTCCAGTTCTGCTGGAAGACAGCAGTGTGACCTTGGGAAAGTCACTACCACACAGAGCACTCACAAAGCCCCGCAAGGACACTGTATTCAGCTTACAGATGCACACACCAGGGGCCTCAGATGCAGGTCACTACCAAGGTCCCCAAGCTGCAAAGCATGAGGGGGGCGAGGGGGGGCCCACAGGGGCAGCAGGTACCCACCCCAACTCTGGGCACGGGTGCCCACTCTGATCCCTGTCTGGTCAGTTTCCTTCCCCATGATCCCTAGAGCTAGGGATCTGCACTGGGACAGCTTTAAATCTCGACCACCAGACAGATTTCTGTGACCATTAACACTGTACCAATGGATTTCCATGTTTACAAGGGAACCTCAGGAGGTTCTGTGACTAACCAAAACAAACAAAACAAAAAACCAAAACATTTCGCCTTGCCGGGCTGTGAAAACCACTCTCCCCCCACTAACCTCTCTTCGTTTGCCCCACGGTGAAGAGCCCCAAGATAAGGGCGTTGTGATGTGCAGCTCAGGACAAGGTCCTTCTGTGCAGGGTGGAATGAGGATTACGAAGTATCCGTTAAACAAGGGACATGTATACAGTCACACACACAGAGAGCACTGCTTGCAATCCTCCCACTCCCAACCTCAGCTGCCCAAAAAGTCTGGGGTGCTCCACTGCCTTCCGCTTTCTCTGGACCATGCACCCTAAGAGCACACCGCTGAGGTTTGGGGGCCTACAGAGAAGGAGTTCTTCCCCAGTGAACAATGCCGGGTTCCCGATCTCTCCAGTAGGCCCCCAGTGAGAAAACACACTTTAACCTGTTAGCGGCCTCTACGAAAATTATTCTTAAAACCAGAGGTGTTTACTCAGAAGTGCTATGGAAATCCGCGATACAGAATGACAGACACGTGGGCTTGGACCGCTAGCTGCAGGGACACCGACAGGAACCAGAAATGGGCATCTTCACGGCAATCCCACAACCAAGAGAGAGGCCTTGGTGTCTCCATATTGAAAACTAGACAGGAAAACGACAAGCCAGTCTTTATCAGCATGAAATAAAAACTACCGCAACAAAAACCCCCTTTTCGTTATGAAATTGGTACACGAATTCTTTAAAGTCTTCAACAACCCCCAACAGAGCGGCCTTTGCCAGTTTTCTTAGAATTCCTTCCTGGGCATTGTCAAGACCTTGACGAGGCCAATTAAAAACAAGAGCAACCCTTGGTCGACAAGGCCGGTAGTGCCTGTGAGACCTCTTGAGGGGCTTTAGTTTTTGTTCTTTTACTTAAATCCCACCTTTATTTAATCCTGGACACCTGGCTAACTTGTCCTGAAAACGGTTTTTTTCTCTCAGATGGGTGTTTTTTTTTTTGCTAAGAGATTCCAAAACCACGAAGGCCTTCCTGCTCCCGCATAGCAGAATGCCTTATCACAACAGTAAAATCTAAACCCCCAGCCGCCCCTGCTCTACTCTAACCTTCAGGATGCAGTGAGACTCTCCCCCCGTCACACCCCCCTCAAACACGTAAAGCCAGACACTACGTTCAACGCGAAGCAAGGACACCAAGAACAATCACATCACACAAGGGTCCAGATTCTAGACTCGTGGCAACAGATTCTACTAATTTTGCTTCTGTGTATGTGGAAGATTATATATATACATATTATCCTGGGCGGGGGGAGGGGAGCTTTCCCATATACATGTGGACTCAGACTTCCAGAAGCTTCTTGTTTTAAGTCACCCAGAACCAGAAGAAGAGAGGGACAGGCCTTGGGTCGGTGGCAGGGCAAACCTGGTGGAGTTCAGGGACGGCGTCCCTGGAAACCCCGCCAAGGCTCGATGCGGGTCCCGCCTGTAGGCACTAGTCCCAACAAGAGGCTCCCCCAGACAACCCACCTTCCAACGAAGCCAACTGGAAGGACAGTGGATGCCCGAGGTGAACCTGTTCCTCTGGACCCTGGCAAGCTCTCAAGTACCCCCACGTGTCCCAACTCTATCAGCCCACGACCAGAGCAGAGACTCGGAAAAAAGAACCACCACCTCTCCTGTATCTCTCCTTGCTCCAAGCCAAGTACAAACCAGAACATGGTCTATTCATTCACATTTATCTAGGACTCTAAAGGACTAACGAGGGCGAGGGAGACTGGAATGCCATCACAGCCCCATCCCCTGCACTAAAACACACACTGTAACGTGTTCTGAAATGGTTTCCACTGGGTGATTTCAGCCCCGTCCTCCTAAAGAGACAGCGGAATAAACCCCGAGAAGAGCAAGTTTCCTTCCAGGCTGCAAGGAGACTTCTCATAACCACACGGCTGTGCTCCCAAATGCACAGGAATTCTAGGTCACCGTCTACCTGCTGCCATGTAACCACCTGCCAGGCCTGATCAGCAAGGAAGGAAGCACGTCCTTAGGAGGCTGCTGAGCTGAGCCAGAGAGCAGAAGGGCAGCAAGCACCCCGAAGACTCAAGCTACTTCCTACGCAAACAGGGGGAAAGAACCAGGAGCTCCATCCAGGGTGCAGCAAGATCTAAGTAGAAAGACAGAGATCCACAGAAAAACCTGTAAGGTAGACTCTACCTTCAACCCAGGACCTAGTAGAAATCGGATCACAGCCCGTCTTATCTGTAGGGAACAGACTAATTAAGGCACCTTGCCAATTATATTACACAGCACATGAAGGAGCATGAAAATGAATCCATAAACCCAGTAGGATGTCCAAAATAGCTGCCATCAGGGGCCTAGCCTGAGAAGCACAAGCCGCCCGAAACACATCCAATTCAGAAACAAGGTCCAAAGATACCATCCGAGTCCAACAGAAGAGGCAACTCACCATTCACTGTTTGCAGGCTCCCAGCAATGCCGTCCCCGTGTTGCCTCTTCTGGGCATTCTTGAACTCCTTCAGAGACAAATAAAGGACTTTACGTACCACCCTTTCTTCTGACCATGGAATCCCATCACTGTCATCCTGGAGAAACAGAAGAAAGGGAGAAAGGAAATCACTTTAAAAAAAAAAAAAAAGGCAAGTAAACATTAAGTGTTCGAATAAACTTAAAAAAAAAAAAAATTCAAACAAGCATCATGCTACCGAGACCCAGCTCTGGAGGCCAGAATTTCATCATGTGCTGATGGTTCAAGCACTGACCCTAGCAAAAAGCTCACTCCCGGACTGTAAAAGGGCGTGGAAGGAAGACAACCACCTCGATTCCTTTACAAACCCTGTGTCCAAATACCCTCATTAACCAGTAACACTGCAGTTTCCTATTCGGGGCCAAATTTAGAAAGAGGCATTAGTAAACCCAAAGCGGAGGGCTGAGGAACCAATGTCCTGGAGTTTCGCTGGGCAATGCCAGAAGGTGTCCTGCCTTACAAACAGATGCTGGGCTCCTCAAAAAAGGCTCCTGTTGTCATGGCGGGGGGGGGAGGGGGGGCCCGGCCCTGCCCTCAAAGAATTTACCATTCGGTCAGAAGAAACGAAATTGGATCTGTACTGACCCCTCACTCACAGAAAGGAGTCTTAATTAGGAAAGAGACAGAGCACTGTGGGAAAAAAAAGACCATGAATCCTGGTGGGCAAGGGTAGGAACTTGGGGAGGGAAGGGGTGATTTAAAGGGGGAGGGAAAAAAAGAAAAGAAAAATACACACAGGTTAATAATAGGTCTTGAAGGTCTAATTTGCACGGGTCCCTTATGTCTGTGTTATCAGCAGCACGGCAAGCTTCTGAGAGAGGCACGGAATGAATGGAAGGCCAGGTTGGGCGGCTGGGGGTTGGGGAAGTCCAAAGAGCCCCGAGCCCATCCCAGGCACTCCAGCAGAACTGCAGAAAGACAGAGGGGAGGCAAGGAGCAGCAAGGGCAGGAGGGGAGGGAGCCCCCCGACCCCTCCCCAGCAGGGAGGTGAGAACAGGAGCCAAGTCTGGAAACGTGGAGATGGTGGATTGGGGATCTGAGCAGAGGTGACTGTTTTAGGGAACCAGCGAGGTGTGTGTAAGGTGTGAAGGCCCAGGACAGTCACAACAGGTTCTCGCCTACGGATACCTGCCTACTGTCCACGAATCCAAAAAGTCCTTATGTTCACACACTCACTGCAAGACTTAAGCATTTCAGAACCGTTCACCTTAGAAGGATCGGAGCTTCTCAGATACTTGGGGCCTTAGGAGAATAAGGAGAACATTAATATCCTGGGTAAACGCAGGAGGGGGTGGGGGTGGATATTCAGGTTCCTTTTGCTCAAACAGGAGTACTTTCCCCACAACAGCCAGGCCGGCGCTGTAGTCCTGATGCCAGACAGAACCGGTTCTTCCTCCCTGCCACCCGCAGGTCCCCGGAAACCTCAGCGGGACTAGGTCAGGGGGCTAGAGGAACTGAGCTCGTTCCCTGCACTCACATCCCTAAATTCTGCATAAACACAAACTACATCCTAGAAATCCAACCACACGGAGAATCTAAAGCCCTAAATAACCTGAAGCTGCACTTGGATTAAGCTGCCAAGATTTTTCCAGAAGGAGAGCGCTCTACCATCTTCTGTAATAAGGGGGAAGAGAGCCCTGGGAAAGAAGAGCTAGGATTTCCACCTTTCCCCCCACCTCCCGACATCCTTCCACTCCTGCAGACCTGCCAAACTGAGATTTCCTGTTGGCTCCAGAGGAGGAAGGCACCTCCTGTCTTCCTGGGGGTGCTCCCCAGAGAGGCAAGAGAGGTCTACAGGCCAGCGTTGGCGGGTGGAGGTTCGAATCCAAAGGCTTAAAAGAAGTCAGCCAACTGCCTCCACCGGATGGGATGAGCACACAGGGTTTCTGAACTGCTACCGTGTACAAGTCACTCTCTACCTTCCAATCACATGGTTCGCCAACAGAAAAAGGAAGCCCTCTGACCAGACCCCAATTGAGGAGGCTGAAAAACCAATCAGAGGACGTATCCACACAGCACACAAAAGGCACAAAGAAGGTGGATTCACTGCATCTGCATGATAAGCACTGGCTCCTCCTGGCGTTAAAGACAGTGAGGCTGAAACCCCAGCTTTTCTCAGCATCCAGGAAAGAATGCTCTTTCATGAGCACCAGATTCCTATTCTCATCCTTGAAAGCTGATGGGATTATAAACTATTATTCCATACATACCCAGCGTTTATAAATTATAAGACCCCAAAATAGCTTTCAACGTAAAGTTCCTGCAATAGATGTACTGCGTCGTGTTCAGACTGGTGCCTTCATTCTGACTTCGGGCCTCCATACAAGAGAGTCCTACCCCTACAACCAAGGTCTCATTAAAACATAAACCGTGTGAGTTGAAACCGCCTACAAAGGAAGATGCATTTCAGGTTCGCTTTCTGACACAAGCAGCTTCATGAAACCTATAAAGTAAATACAGGAGAACCAAATCCATGACCGAGATTATGGGGCTTCAAATTCTAGACATTAAAAAACAAACTTTTTTTTTTTTTTGGAAACACAAGAGCTCTTTTCGATAACGTACAGTGCTGGTCAAGCCTTGTCCCCTTCATATTGACGCAAGACACAAACTAGTAGGTAATAAGGGGACTGTGTTCTGTTTCCAAAAGCTCAATAGGTGGGTAATAATTCTGAAATTAAAACTTCAGCTGCTTTTCACAGATCAAGATGAATCAGCCTACGCTGCACTAGGAGGCCTGCACCCCTCCCTAGTGGAATGCCAGATGCAGAAAGCACAAGTGTGCCTGCCCCCCACAAGTGGTAACCCAGGGCTAGCCAAGATGGGAGGCATGGGAGGCCTGCAGGAAGGTACCTCAGGTCTGACACGCACTCTGCCGCAGCCTTAACTGTCGTTCACAACAGCCAAGGGCTGAGAGCTCCAAGAAAAGCCCAGAAAGAACTATCGTTAGAGGTCAGGCGACCCAAAATGCAAACACCTGAGAGTTTACTACCTTTTATTTCCCCCTCTTCAAGAGCGGTCTCATCTTTTTAGAAAAGATTTGAGAGAGAGAACACGCAAGAGAGAGCACAAGCAGGGGGAGGGGAAGAGGGAGAAGCACACTCCTCACTGAACAGGGAGACCGATAACGGGGCTCGATTTCAGGACCCCAGGATCATGACCTGAGCCAAAGGCAGGCACTTAACCGAATGAGCCACCCAGGCGCCCCTAATAGTGGTCTCATTTAACCAACCATTTAAACAATGTCTGCATGGGGCCAGGAAATCCCGTTCACCACTGGGATCCCAGCACTTAGGGCCTGCCTGACAGAGTAAGAGCTCAACAGATATTTCAGGAAAAACAGAGACTCAAGTTCAAGCTCACTCTTCCCACTACTTTTCCCCACATTTGGCCTGCCGGTCCCTAACCTTACAAACATCCAGGGTGTTTAAGTGGAGTGCAGTGCCGGAAATCCTACAGTTTCCTTGACTCAAGTCATCGCTACCCCCCATAAAACACTCCCCACAGTGATAATCCAAAAGGTCTACCCTCTCTCATTCTCAAGCAGTAAGCGTGTCAACGTACCGGAGACCTCGTCCTGCAACCACCTAGTGACCTGCCAAGAAAACAGCACCCATCTAGAAATCCACATGGTCTCCTAGGGCCCAAACCTGATGACCCAGTCACAGTCCCTTACCTTAAACTAAATACTGACCGATTCCTTCGCAAAACACCTGGACATTTGTTTTTCCTCTCCTACCACATCCACACAGGCTCCCCCGTCCTCTAGAATCCTCCAGGATTCTTGCATGCTCTTTTCCCTGCACCCTCTATATTCAATTACACGTTCCCACATCACTATTTTCAAAATCTCATAGTCCACTCGTGCCTCAGTGTTCAAAATTCCTAATGATCCCCTTTGACCTTCCCTAGACCCCTTCAGGCACAGGGACTCTCCCTTTTCGTCAGAACGGATCCTGCCAGATTTGACAGCAAGGGGACTGAACAGGCAGGCAGGGAGAGTTCCTTTCTTGGCTTCCTCTGGGATGCTTCCCCAGACACAAGTACCCAGTCCATTCTGGTTTACTGGTCAGCTTAATAAAGGAAGGCCCAGGCTGAGCCGCAGCCAGAGAGAGGGGAACCCAGCAGCTTAATTCTGATGCAAATTCAGTCGCCCAGATTGTGTGTCCAGTTCTTTTTATGCCATCTCCTTAAAGACTTTTTTTTTTTTTTTAAAGCTATTGCCATAGGGGCATCACTAAGACCTCTACGTTTTTACATGTTCATCAAATTATTGGGCAAGTGCAATTCAAGCCCCAGACAACGTACCACCCTCCCTCATTCCCATCCCCTAATTTCTTAAGCTGTATTTCCCCAGCTTCAAAACATAGGCTTTGCAAATACTGCCATATAAGAATATCTGGGCGTGTAGGGCGGCTGGGTGGCTCAGTGGGTTAAGTGACTGCCTTCAGCTCAGGTCATTATCCTGGAGCGGGGAGCCTGCTTCTCCCTCTGACCCTCCCCCCTCTCATGCTCTCTCTCTCAAATAAATATTAAAAAGAAAAAAAAAGTACCTGGGTGTGCTGGCAGGATTTAAAAAAAAAAAAAAGAAAAAAACAGGAAAATCATCACACAGATCTAGATTCACTTTGCCATTCTGACTGCTAAAAACCACTTTCTCTGGCAGGTGGAAAATTAAGTATTAAGACCTTTAAAAAAGCAAAGGTGACAGGGTTTTCTTTTCATTTGAAAAATGTTTGCCATTCTTTGAAATAACGGGAGAGTCTTATCAAAAATGGCAGCTGGTCAGGAATTAAACTTGAATGCTTATGGTCATCGTCTTATTTGTTAAGAGAAAAAGAACACAGTATAACCCTAGGGTGCTCCAAGTTTGGTAACAGCCATGCACGGAAATGGAGTGCCAGGCCAGCACATGAGGATACTGCACTCCTTGTGGCAGACAGCACCAACTAAGAATTCTCCAAAACTCACATCCAGGTTAGAGATTAAAAAGCTTGCTACCACCTCCTTTCGGCTTAAAATGGAGTGGAAAAGGAAGTAATCACAAAACTCTTTTTTTTTTTTTTTTTTTAAGAGGTGAGTTTCAACGTCTTGCCCAAGGTCAGGCAGCTGGAGAACACGGAACTAGCATGTGTGGTCAATGGGTCCACACGACGCAGCAGGTGCCCAAAGCAAAGTTTCAAAACTCGGAAACTCATTCTTAAAGAGAAAATGTCAAACCTGTAACTCACATGAACTCCTAACTAAATGAAAGCAAAATTAAAATTACTCATTTCAAGAGGTGAATGGAAATATTATATGGGGGAAAAAAAAAACCACACCAAAAAAACCAACCCAGGACCACTCATGAGCAGCACTGGCTGGAGATTAGTAAAAGAACAGGAGGGAGGGGGATTTTCTCTTACTGGTCTCTGCAGCTACCTCATGTAATTGGAAGAACACCGGTTCTAAGGTCATCTCTCAAGACATCTTTATGCAATCTGTCCGTGTCTCAGTGTTTGCTATGGTTTCAAATTCAGGCCATCTTGATTGAGGAGAGGGAAAACGAGGATGGAAATGCATGGGTTCAAAAACAAAACAGAAAAACCTTTTCTAACAATTACAACTACTTGCAAATGAAAAAGGGCCCATCCAATGGAAGATCCTTAATTTCCTATCACTTGTCAGCAAACTACATCAGAGACTCATGCATCACAGGTAGAATGACCAAGTAATTTATCATACCAACCAAGGGCATCGTTAATAATGATGCAGGAACGACTGGTGGAAACCGGGACATAGGTCAACCAACCAATTATACTAGATGTCCCTTCCAGCAGATACGAATCCATTAAGAAAGAAAGGTCTAATACACCAGAGATCATTTTTAACCACACCACCCAAGAAAAATAAAGCCAACATCCAAGACATCCTAGGAATACAGTGTGACACACACCTGTGTTTTAAATTGAAATCCAGAACCTCCCCACTGAGGTTTTAAAGGTCAATCTGCTGGGGGGCGGGGGGGGGGGGGGAATCCCTTGGGACAGGCACAGTTAAAGATGGCATTACATCCCCCAGAAAACACTCATGCTTCCACCGGGAGGGGGCATAGGAAATCAGATGTTCTTTGCAGCCTCCTGTAATTTCAACAAGCAGATGTGGAAGGGGGGGGGGGGCGCGGCGCAGAGAATGTTCATATTCAAAGGTAGGGAGACCTCCTACCATGAAACCTCTGTATTGTAGCTTATACAAGTGCTAAGACAAATGACTGTGTGTCTGGATCACAGGAACCACTGGGACTTAACCAACACCACCAGCATGTGCATATAGCCTCTCTCTATGCACCTTGCCAAGGCTCTGGGAATGGAGGAATTTGTGACTTTCTACTCCTTTTAAAATGAAAAGGGAGTGCCATGGCCCAATTCCAATGCTCAACCCGACTCTAAGTTGGATTAACAAGAAATAAGCACCTCATGGAGAGGAGGAGAATGGGAGGGGGGAGGGGATCTGGCAGGTGCACTAAGCCGACAACAACGAGTAACGAGACAAAATTTGGAAGACTGGGTTCCTGAGGGAGATAGGGGAGAAAACTGATAGCGCTTTCTTCATTCCAGGGAAAAAGACTGGAACCCTCCCCATGAATGCCTTTTCTTTTCACAAGTTCTGCATATACCTGTTAAGTCATTCTACTTAATACAATGTGTTGCTGTCTGAAATGCCGGCCTCTTCCATCAAGTTTGAGAAGAGGACAATGAAAACATCCAAAAAAAGGGGGGGGGGGTGAGGCTGTCTTCATTCTTGACATGGATTCCACGTAAACAAGGACTTACAGAGCCAAAAATAAATGAGAAAATATTGGAAAATGTGAGCGGTATAACTCAGGCTAAAACTTTATATATTTCTTCCCTTTTCACAAAATAATCATGTCTTCTCCATTACAAACCTCCATTTCTCAAATCAACTTGATGCTAATCAATTTTTATTTTTAATTCCGTGAAATGGATCAACGGTCAATGCTGACAATATCAAAGAATATTCGGGGGAATATTCACATCTAGAAAGATGACAAGCGGCCAGGAAACCACAGACCTAGTGAACTTGTGAATGATGGTGCTCTGCCTTGACTTTAAATTAAAAAAGCACTTCCAGGGCGCCTGGGTGGCTCAGTTGGTTAAGCGACTGCCTTCAGCTCGGGTCATGATCCCAGGGTCCTGGGATCGAGTCCCACATCGGGCTCCCTGCTCTGCGGGGAGCCTGCTTCTCCCTCTCCCACTCCCCCTGCTTGTGTTCCCTCTCTCGCTATGTCTCTCTCTGTCAAATAAATAAATAAAATCTTTAAAAAATAAAAATTAAAAAATTAAAAAAAAAAAAAAAAAAGAAAAAAAAGCACTTCCAGCAGCGAATTTTCCTCAGACAGACATGCTTCCTGGGATAAAGTAAACGGCCTGAAAATGCTTATGCAAGGAGAGTTTTACTTCTTCCAAACTCCTATTAAATAATGTGTACTTATCTTTGATTACAGCCTATTTAAAAAAAAAAAAAAGCCACAGCTGAAATTGGATTAAGAACTTCTGCTGAAAACGATTTATTGCGTAACACACAACTCTGACAGCCTGATTCTCCGGCCACCAACTGAGCCTTTATAAAAATCTACTGGGCACCTGCCAAGTCAGCTCTTTTGCGTCTGAGCATGTCACATTGCTGTTGTCAAGACAGCGGCGGCATGGGCTGCGACATCCCCAAGCTCATGGTTAAGGAGTACAGTCAGGGAACCGTCCACCCTCCCATGGCTCGTCATCTGACAGTTTGGGGTTCTGACATCGTCAGAGAGGCCCAGGATCTAGAGCAGGATTACCTCCAAGAATCCAGCAGGAATCTGGGTTGACCATCTACCTCCAAGTGTAGGGAAATGGGGAAAGCAATAAAAATCAAGTTACAAAGAAATGCTTGACAGGTGTCTTTGAAAACCCAAGCAGGATGAAAGACTCGGCATCAGCAGTGCCAACGGGGTGAGTAGACAAGGACTTCATTTGGAAGTAAGTTACTAACGAGTAGGTTCCCAAAGGAATTCTAACCGGTTTGGATCTTTTCATCATTAAAGCCTTTTTAATGTGAAGAATACACCCCACCCCTCCCCAAAATGCCCCAAATGGCACTAACCAACAGAGTAGCCACCAGCTACATATGGCTATTTAGGATCAACTTAATGACAACTAAAAATTACGTTCCAAGTTGCACTAGACACATTTCAAGTACTCAACAGCCACATGCCTCCCTACAGAACGTGTCCATCGTCATCATCGCTGGAAGCTCCCATGGCCAGCACGGTTCTAGAGCATCCATTTGTGTTTCATTGGACAGGTTTTCAAAGACCGTGTGCCACTTCTGCTGCGTTTCCATCATATCCCTGAGATTCTTCAAAATAGGTACCTTTATGCTCTGTTTTGCAGGAAAATTCTATAATATTAAGTACTTTGCACAAGAATCCGAGTCTAAAAATTACAGATACCCATACAGTGCTCAGGAGAATGGCTGCAATCCTCTCTGCTACACCCGGCCTTTCAGTTTTGCAGGGGACGTAGAGGAATTCTGGGGATTAGGTGTTAAGACTTTCCAGTCTACAAGGAAGCCCTGAAGACACACCACTTTTGTATGCCTTCAAATCATTTTCCAAGGAATTTCTCCCACAAAATAAATCCTCCAGGAGGGACGCCTGGGTGGCTCAACTGGCTGAGCATCCAACTCTTGATTTCAGCCCAGGTCATGATCTCAGGGTCCTGGGATCGAGCCCTGCGTCAGGCTCTGAGCTCAGCTTGGGGATTCTCTCTCTCTCTCTCTCTCTCTCTCTCTCTCTCTCTCTCTCTCACACACACACACACACACACACACACACACACACACACACACACACCATGCGCTCTCTCTAAAATAAATACATCTTTAAAAGCCAGGATTAAGACTAGACAAAATCCAGTCCTCCACCAGCCAGTTTCCACGCACCAACAGAATGACCTAAAACCACTGAGATTGATTGCTGCCCCACCTCCTGCCAGGACCAGTCAAGGTTATGAGCCTCTGAGCCATGGTGGGGGAGGTAGGGCAACTTTTACACTTCTGTTTCTTCCCTGAGGCCCTAGGACACTGTTGGGAACATTCTAGGAGTTCGATCAATAGCTGACTGGTTTGCTGGCTGTTTTGGCTCAGCAGTGACGCTATCCAGGGAATAAGTTTAAGTTATGCACCTGCCCAGGAGACCAACTGACCACCATGCTACATCATAAGCCATTAGGTTTATTTTTGGCCTTTTTATGAAAACCTGTCAAGTTATCATAAAGCATAAAAATAAACCCTGCCCTTGGACTGAAGGTAAACGGACACTGTGCCACATTCACTCCAATACATTTTACCCCCCTTTCCCACCCCACCCCCCCCCCCCGGCCCTCTGAAGAGGGAACGACCTGGAATTGCTCTGCGCCCTGCCGTTATAGGGACGGGTCTCCAGAAACCATTTTCACGTCTGCTTCCGCCTCCATGAGGAAGTGTAGACCACGATGTGGCAGGCCACATCCTACGTGTTTCTTGCACATAGTCCCCTCCCCGTTTTACGACTGGCCTACAAAGTGTCATCACACAAACATTTGCAAATGACCAACCTTGGGCACAGAGGTGTTAAGATAGACCCCACCCTAAGTAGTCGGGGTTGAGTCCAGGTGTGAGTCCGGAGTACGTGCCGTGTGCCCTGTTTCTTTGTGCTCCCAACACGGAGCAGGGGGTCTAGCACACACTACATATTCGAAACCATTTCCTAGGAGTGCACACTTAGAAACAGATGGAAACCAAGACCGCGGCCTCGAGGTAAGAGGGACCTGGACTCCAATTCTAGAACTGTTTCCCCATGTGTATTAGAGTGATGGCCAACTTGAGCATCCATGAGAAACCTCCACAAGGCTTGACAACTGCCCCCCATGTGGGCCCCACCCTCACAGTGGCTCCCAGGTGATGCTGACACTCCTGGCCTGGGGACCACACACTTTGAGAATCACAGGCGCACGCTAGCCTTGCGGTGGGTCGGACTCCCACCCTGCCTAGGAAAATGGTTCTCACTGCCATGAAAAGCACGGTAATTGCCAAATCTAATGCAAACTTTCTATCGGCAACCTGATTCCCCCACTGGCTTTCCTATTTCCTGTCCCCCGACCACTTTTAACTAGGATTTTTCTGCCCTTCCCAATCTGTAATATCTTAATACCCATGACTACTAATGCTTTTTCTTGACAATCTCCTCCCTCCTCTCCCCTGCCCCCACCTCTTTGTGGGATTCTACCTCAATTACACCTCCTACAGACCTCCTGGCTACCCATGATTTGAAATCCTAAAGCAGGACCTTTTCATTCACCTCCACTCCCTAAGTCCAGGTATAATGCTATTTGTCTTTCTAGTCCTCAGATACAGACTTAAAACACACTCTCCTCTCCCCTCTTACAGAGGAAACCTTCCAAAATGACTGCTACCAACCAATCCCTAGTCCCACCATCCTCCACACAGTTTTTCTCTTAAAAAAAAAAAAAAATGAGTTACTCTGGAAAAACCATCAATCCATGTCACTCCTTCCCCTACACCAAAGCCTTCCATGGCTCCCCAGTGGTTCCTACAATGTAAATTTCCAAATTTCTTAGCATGGCCTACAAAAATTTCTTTATAATCAACCCAACTTACCTTCTAGGCTGTAATTCCCCCACAACTCTCAATTACCACCACCCCCCCCCCATGACAATCTCAACAAGAGGTGACAGCTCTCTCATCTTGCATCTGCATCTCAAAAGGAACTCCAGGAAACCTGAGTACTGGTGTTTATTAACTAAATAATCATCGTGACTTCAATAATTCCACAGAAAATAAAGAACAGACTTTCTAAATGCACCAATAAGAGTCCATTCTCAATTCATTTTCATAGCAATACTTTGGTACCAAGAAACACAGTCAACTGGACTCAACAGTCAATTAGACTCAATTTACCACCTATGGCTGTTTCAGTATTTACCCACAGCTCTTGGGTTTTGTATCACATAGAACGCATGATTCTGTGTTGACCAGGACCCTCTGTACAAGATAACAATGGTTTTCAAACAGACAGATTTCCTACAAGTTAATCTAGTCCTAGTCCAGTAACAAGATATAACTCGATCACAATTTCACATTGGTTTGCAGGTCATCATTATTTCTGCCACCTAAACAAAACTGGAATCCTTCCGTAGCTCCTGCATCCAAGCCAGTTCTAATATTGCTCCTTTTGTGCAGGACAAGATTTCCTGCTGTTATTCAGCTGCATAAAACCTGACGTACCGGCGTACGGGATCAATAAAGGGATTCATGCTCACCTATAGGTTGACAAAGCTCCCCGAATGTCACAAGGGCTGACCCCCACAAAGGGGAGACTGAATGCATACAATCTGATTTTAAAGCAAGGCTGTTAGGGAAAGCAAATATGGCTATCTGGAAGCAAAGTCATGATTCTTCCTCTGCTGACATTTCACAGTGATAAGAGAAAACCCATGTTATGAGTAACGTGGATCTAAGTGGAAGCTTACCATGTACACTTCAGGCAGGATGTGTGAAAGAATAAAGCAGAAGCAGGCAGAGGACAATTTCATTCTCAATGGGAAACCACTGGAGAGTTTTGAGCAAAGAAGGAATAATTTGATTTACATGTTGTAAAAGTTTCCCACAGGGAGCTCTGTGGAGAATAAACCATGGCGGGGTGGGCTGGGTGCGAAGGCAAGCAGGGAAGGAAGGCTTCAACCACTGCCCGCCCAGGCGGTGAGGACCAGAGTGGTAAAGTGGCTACCGCCACTGGTCACATTCTGGCAACATTTAGAAGGCAGAACCAACTTGGTGCTTATCTAGAGTGTGTGAGAAAGGGGGGAGTCAAAGATAAACTCCAAAATGTTTCATCTCTGTAAATGGGAGTCACCTCTGGGGGGAAAAGGAAGGCACTTCTGAGAAGAGTGCTCTGGAACAGAGAAAAGGGAGGAACCAGAGTTTCATTTTTAGACTTCCTAGTCTCAGTAACCTATAACCTGCCCTAGAAGAGAGGTCAGAGTTCAGGCCATGGGTCAGAACTAGAGAGATGAATACAACCCAGGAGTTTAAACACCAAATTTCTTGTACCCTATTTTACTGAAGGGCAGAAAATGCAGTTTACCCATCCATATGAAAGCTAGGAATGAAGTCAAATAAAGGGCTGGCTAACCTGGACGAGTCATTTTATGGCGATGAAGGTTTTTGGAGCCTTAGGAATAACGATGCTTTAAAATAGTAAGTGGAGGCAGAGGAGGTGAGAATGGGAGGAAGAAAATGGAGGTTTCACATACTCAAGAGTCATTCTATAAAAACCCACTTGCCACCACAGCCCTAATTCACCAGTGACAGCAGGTCAATGATGGGGCAGTGATCAATACAGGAGACACTGGGGCTCATCAGCCGGTGCTGTTAAGAAAATTCTATTCCGCCATGTGAAGTCCTAAATAAAATCAATCTCTGTCACACACCCCAAAACATCCCTTCTTCTATTTAGGCTTCCCATGCAAATAAGAAAAAGGACGAACATCCACCCCTAAACAGAGACAGGCAACCAAGGAGACACCGGCCAGAGGCCTGGGCTCACAGGTAGTGAAAATACAGTCACAAGAGGCCCGTCCAGCAACACCAGAACTACACAGTGAGGTTTTCAAGAGGTCACAAAACAAAGATTTGTGTGGAGATCCAAATTACAACCTGTTCCCCCTCAAGTGAATTGAGGAAGGATCCAGAGCAGCTCCTTCTGGATGCAACTGGCCGGACACACAAAGAAAAGCCACTGGGGACAAAAGGGCAGAACACTACGAAATCCAAAAGGCGTAAACCCTAAGACCTGGAGGAAGAATACAGAAAACAATGCCTGGTAAGTAATGAACATCTTTATTTTACCAACTGCCAGGAGTCACAGCCCACTGCCACACCTGTGCTGTGCTTCCTCTGTGGATTCCTCCTTCAGTGAGCCTCCAGCCCCTGAAGCAAAGATTCTCACCTTAAAAAATACTCCTTTACTGGGTTTACCAAAAAAACCATATTCTTTTCTTCCTAGTAAGTCAGTCTTTCTCATCTCCGTTGCTGAGGACTTGTGCTCAGGTTTGCGCAGCCCCGGAAGCTCTTCTCTAGAATGCTACGTGTCAAGCTTGGCTGCCTTGGAAACCCCCCTGGGGAGCTTTATAAAGCACAAGCCTCACCCCCATTCTGACTTAACTGTTCGGGGTTGTGGCATGTGCCCCGAGATTTTGATAAAACCAGATTCACACCTCTAGAACTCAGTCCTGGGACCATCCATCTATTGACACTCCTGCCCTTGGTAAAAAGCAGTCTCACCCCACTAAAGGTTCTATATTCTTTACAAACTGCCCAGCATCAACCCTTATATACATTAGGAGCTTCAGTAATTGTTGAGCAAATGAAGCTAAGAAAACAAAAAGAAACTCATGTAAATAAGGAAACCAGAGAACTATTTAAATAGATACCCAAAATGTCCTAATACACTTTTTACTGTTTTTACAGAAATTCTAGATCATCAAGATTTCAGTATTCTCTGAAATAGAGAAAAAAAAAGTTTGAGCAGATACTCAAGCTTTCGTTCCTTGAAACATAAACCGAGCACCCATTAGCTTGAAGGAAATGAATCGAACGGCTATAAACTACTCAAAGTTTCCAGAGTTCCCACTGAATGAGGGAAACCCTGCATGTCTGAGTCAGAGATGGGTTCTAGTCTGCCAATAATAAACACAAAAATAACATCTCAGTACAAGTATGGGAAATCAGGTTAGGACTGCTCTCGGATCTAATTCTACCAGGAGGGACAGATTTGAAATGCAAATGATCTCTGACCCAATATCCCATCATAGGGAATGAAGCTAAACTAAGGTCAATTTACTAGAAGGAGGGGAAGGGAAAAAAAAAAAAAAGCCTCCACATGTTCTTTGAGTTTTTCTTCTCATTTATCCAAAACTCAAAGTACTGCCAAATAACCCCAGTCCCCAAGCTACCTGAAGGACACAGGTGAAGCTTCTGTTCCTCTTAGTGTGCAGTCAGCGCAGGTTCAGGCTCTACATTCCAGGAAATCTCCTGCCTGCCCTTAACCTGTAATTCCACTTTTGTCTCCAGAGAGAACTCAGTGGCCTGCCGGCTCTCTTTTTGTTCCTAACATTCCCCAGTTATCAGGACAGCTCTCAAAAAAGACTTTCTCTAACCGTGCACGCACACAAGAGAAAATAGATCTTGTCCTTCCAACAGGATAGTAATGGATGGATTTTATCCTTAACACTGATGTAAAACTCGGCGGGGCGGGGGGGGGGGGGGGGGGAGTCCTATACAAAACACACAAAAATTTTTAATGGCCAGTCGAGGTTCGACAAACTTTTCAGACCATTTTACAAAAGCCCTGACCTCAAAGAAAACACTCTGCAGCGTTAACATACATGCCCACACAAAGAAACACAGCAGGCGCTTCCCAAGGGCCAAAATAAAATGCTCTCTAGTAATTACCATAAATAGAAAAGGAGACGGGCTTCCTGAGTCAGAGTACAGAGTACAAGAAAAACCACCAGCAACAAAAACATCATAAACAAAATTACATGGCCAACAATAAACCGGGAGGAAGGCGGAATTGCTTCTCAGTGAGATGCAAAGAAACACATCTGGAAGAGGCTTCAACAAGAGGACACGTCCATGAGCCTGCAGAGAGAACTGTGAGGGCTGAACATGCTACCTTCCTTAAATACAGAAGCAGAATGCAATACCCATTCATTTTCTTTGGTACAAACAGAAAAGTTTCTGAAAAATCCAACGAATAAACTACAGCTTAATATTTGAGAAAAGACTTCTCATTACTCTGGGCATTTATTATTTCCCCTAAATTTGGTACGATTTCCCAGTCAATTCCCATTTCCTGATTTTTTTTTTTTGAAAATCAATAAAGAAAATCAGAAATCTTCCCTTTAAAGAACAGCCTAAGGGAGGCAGCTGGCCATCAGATCAACCACACTAGCTCCCACTGTAATTATGAGGTTATCAGTTTGAAATTGATTCAAGTTCATGGACATGTACTGTACAAATCATATCCAAAATGAACCTGTGATTAAAGAGAAGCAGCACAGAAAATACCAATGAGTGAACAGCATAAAAGTCTGTACATTTGGGTCATAATTCTCACTAGCCTGTAAACTGTATTCATCTGACCAAGAATTGTTCTATTATGAAAACGGGTATCTTCATCACTGCAAAATCCAGTGTTCTCTCTGCTTACCATATATGCTGGGCAACCTTTTTTTTTTTTTTAAGATTTGAGAGAGAGAGAGAAAGGGGGAGGGGCAGAGGGAGAGAGAGTCCGAAGGGGACTCTGCACTAAGCGCAGAGCCCAATGCGGGGCTCGATCTCAGGACCCTGAGATTGTAACATGAGCTGAAATCAAGAATCAGTGGCTTAACCGACTAAGCAACCCAGGCGCCCCTTCCGGGAAGCCTTCTAAGAGATTTACATGAAATAATGCATTGCTGAGGTAACAGGCAGATTGGCCAAGGCTGAGCCTGCCGCCTGGCTCCAGCAAACCTACCTCAGGACATTCTGGGGACGCTCTCACCAATGAGGATCTTTCACTCTGTTCAAAGCCTTTCTGCTCAGTGCAAACGGGAATCTGGAGCCTTCTCTCTTATCTTAACCTCTAAGAAAACCCTGAAAACTATACACCTTAAAATGGTTGAAATGGTGAATTTTCTATCATGTGAACTTTACCTCAACAACAACAAAAAGAACTTAGGATGTTAAATTTGCTAATCTCAAAACAAATTCTACTTAAAATTACTTTGCGATACTGAACATAAATACGGAGGTAACTAGTATTTTATTCCATGTGGAAGTTCTAGAAATAATGTTACTGGCAAACGGGGTTTGAGTTTAAAAAGGCTTGTAAAATCATCCGTCAGTATTCAAAACAAAACCATAATCACTTTTTACCAAATAAAAATTTAATTTTTCAATACAAAATATACCATTAATATTGCAGCTTAAGTGAACCAAAACACGAGCTTATTTTGGTTTTATGTTAACTAGCAACTTCCACCAATGTATCATTGAAATTAAAAAAAAAAGTCAATAGGATATATAGGGAGGCAGTTCCTTTATAATTCATACTACTTTCGGAGACCCACAAACTTCCTCTTCACAAAGGGCAGGACAGGGCTATGTGGGATTTGCTCCCCTCTAGAACCAGAGCCATTGCTTGGCCAACAGGAGTGATCAAATCTACAGGAAGGGAAGGAGCCAGAAAGATTCCTGTCATTCACTGATAGAATGGTCTCAACCAACATTCTCGACACTCAGTACTTCTTACTTTGCATCTCCACTGTGGTCTGCAGCCCATCTCCTAAATACTCTTTTAGCACTTGTTTCTCCCGTAATTCCTGTCCTCTGGATCCTCCCTTATCACAATATTGCTCAAATACCCCTTTTTAATGAACTTTTTAAGATTTTTATTTACTTGAGGTTGCGCGAGTGAGCATGCATGCACACACACACACACGCACACGTGAGCAGGGGGGAGGGACAGAGAGGGAGAAGCAGATTCCCTGCTGAGCACCAAGCCTGAGGTGGGCTCCATCCCAGGACCCCGAGATCAAGACCTGAGCCGGAATCAAGAGCCAGACGCTTAACCAACTGAGCCACCCAGGTGCCCCTCAAATACCACCTTTTCAAACAAAGTCTTCTCAGACCATCCTACCACAGAATCTAAGTAACTGCTTCAACTTTCTTCACAGGACTTCTCACCCATAAAATTCTCATTTGGCAGAGGCCAGAGTATATGGCTTTCTAAATTACCAGCTGAATTCCGTCCGTAATGTAGCAAAATCCGTGTGTAGCATTCAGTAGATAGGTGACCCCCGGACAACACGGGCTTGAACTGCATGGGTCCAACTTACACATGGACGTTTGCAATAAGCACAGTACAGGGCTGTAAATGCGTTTTCCTTAGGATTTTCTTGACATTTTCTTTGCTCGGGCTTACTTTATTGTAAGGACACAGTATTTACTAACGTAACATACAAAATACGTGTTAATCAATTTTATGTTACCAGGAAGGCTTCCAGCCAGTAGTAAGCTATTAATAATTAAGTTTTGAGGGAGTCAAGAATCCTATACAGATTTTTCAACAGCTCAGGGGGGCCGGTGCCCCTAACCTCCAAGTTGTTCAAGGGTCAACTATATTCAAAACATGATTCTCTGGGGTGAAAACAGCTGTGTTGGTTTTTTGGGGTTTTTTTGCCATAAAAAAATAAGGGTCAAAGGCATAAGTTAAGTCACGTAGCTAACAAAGTCAAGCGTGAATCCCCACCTCCCTATAAACATCACAGAATCTGGCGCCACTTACAAGCTGTGTGATCTTGCGGACTAACTTCACCAGTCTGTGCCCAAACTAATGCCAACTGCGTGCTTCCCTTTCCCGCTACCTCTGAGCCTCCTAGCTCTGCTTTTATAAGGATCCTTGTGATGACACGGGGTCCACCTGGATAACCCAGGCTACCACCACCATCTGAAGATCCTTAAGGTAATCACACTGGCAAAGTACCTTTTATACCACGTAAGAGGACAGGTTCCAGGGATTAGGACTTGGATCTATCAGGGGCCTTTACGCAGCCTACCAGAAAGTACATGCTGGTATCTTCGAATCTGAGGAAGAGAGCAGTTGCAGACAAAATACTCGTCACTGCTGAGCACCACCTCACACACCCTGGGATGTGTCGGGACAGAGCTGAATACCACCTTAAGCGCTCCAGCAGGACGTTTCAGGAACATGCCTGGCAGAATTTTTTCCCCATTTGTTTTTCTTTTTAAGTATAGACATACAATCAGTTCCTAATAAAGCAAGAACACCTGAATGGGCCAACAATAGAGGGTGGAACCTCTTAGGCTCATCCAGAACTACCATCTCTCAAAGCTTACACTCTGTTTCCCTAGAAACAGCAAAGTAATTGAGTGTTTCAATTGAAAAGACTTTTTTTTTTTTTTCCTGCATTGAAATCATGGTGGGTAGGGGAGGGGTGAACTGGCTGAAGGGTTTTACTATTGTTTTGACTTCTCAATAAAGAGGAACGTGGAATGCACATTAGGAGCTGGATCATTTAATGTTGCAAGGTCTTCCCTTCTATGAATTTTGTTAATTTACCTGTATCGAATGTCATTATATTTGGAGATAAGAAGTTTATATTTTTTATTTTACTATTCAGAAAGAGCCCTTCCTTAGTAATGACTTCTACCTTTTTCCTAAATAGAGACACCACCCAACTGCTCTTCTCAAAACTAGCACTAAAGTAGCAATTTAAATAAAGAAGATATGAATGTGTTGAAAATTTCTCAGGATGACAGGAATTAATCTCAAGATTTCTACTAAGACACAGAAGTGGATAATAAACACATGAAAATAAGCTTTGACAGCATTAGCCATGAGGGAATTCCAGCTCGAAACCACAATGAGATACCACTTCATACCCAGTAGGATGGCTGTAATCAGACAGACAGACAATAATAAGTGTTGACAGGGACGCAGAGAAACTGGATCCCTCCTACATCGTGGTGGTAATGAAACCTGGCGCAGTGGTGTCGAGAAAACAGTCTGGCTCATTCCTCAGAAGGTTTGGGAGTCAGCATAGGACCCAGCAATTCCACTCCAAGTACATACACCTGGGACAGGTGAACAAAACGGCCACACTGAAGCCTGCCCGCGAATGTTCACAGCAGCATTATTCGTGATGGCCCACACGTGGAGACAACTCTCATGTGCATTTAACTCATAAAACTTATTCCTCTAATAAGTGCGCATCCAAATGAGTGCTTCCTCCACCGGGAACCTGGGCTCAGGAGCACATCTGGAAAGGAAAACGTCGGAGCTGCATGCTACCTTTCCACGGCTCTGCCACCTGGAAACGCGCCATCCGTCGTCTGTTCCCTACGTGATAGGACCACCGGGGAACATTCAGACAACCTCGCGTTCGCAGCAGGTTAAGGGAGAGAAAGGGGAGAGCTGAGGAGGGGGAAGGAAGGACATGCAGCAGTGTCCTCCGTCCGGCCCACACAGGGCCGCCCCTCACCATTTCGCCCATTCCAGAATAGGCGGAGAGGCAGGTGCGTGACTCCTCGGGGCTGCTTCTTTGGGAGGCGACAGCTGAGCCAAGGAAAAAAAACGGCTCGCCTACAGGGACAGTGCACGTGTTACTAGGAAACCATGCACAGAGAGGGGACAGTGTGACATGAATGTGGGGGAAGGGGGTGGGGGGGAGAATCTAAAGAGAGTTTCTTGTCAACGACTCAAAGAGCTGTACTTATTAAAACCTACAGCCTCCCAGGAATCACAGCTAAGCATGACTGCTCAGATTCACAGCAGCCTTTAATGTTTTCTGTTATAAAGAATTACACGTCAATAAATTAATTTGAGTGTAAGGAACAAACAGGGTTTCAGGGGAGGAAGGCGGCGGGGGTGGGGGGGGTGCTGGGGAAGACGAGCCAGCAGTGAGGACAAGGAAGGTGCCTGGCCTCCGAGGGGCCGGTGGGCAGAGCAGCAGGTCCTCTGCTATATCTGAGAGACACGAGGCAAGCTGCTCATGGGGAAAAAAGAAAAAGAAAAATCAACACAGGCTGCAAACACCTCCTGGCCTGAGACTGGGCACAGAAATTCTCCTTTAATCGAGCACAGATACAGGGGTCTAGGCGCCTTCTGATCAACCCTCCAGCCAAGCCCCAAATGAGCTCGTACAGAGAAATCTCCTGAGATGTGATCAGCAGAGGGAGGGGGGCGGGGGGAGAAAGCCTGGAAGAAGCACCAGGGAAAGTAACTTTACGGTATGATCTGGTCCAGCAGTCTTACCCCACGTTTAGCTCACCAGGGAAAGCACCAGGGAAAGGCTGCCTCTCTCCCTGCCAAACGGAGCAGCTACGGATGCCAGCGCATCCCATTTATAACGCTGCACAAAAGCGTGCGCGCGGAGGGACCACACAGCGACTTTTCAGAAGCCTAGAATAACTTCCAAGTTTAACGCATAAAGTCACTTCTTTAAAAAAAGAAAAAAAAATCAGCAAATATAAAAGTCCCGGTGAATAGGACTGGCTTCCAGAAAAGAGCCGCTTCTCAGCGGCTACCGAGTACAGCAGGCCTGTGGGACACAAAAGCACCCCCTCCTATTGCGAGAACTCTGCACGCTTTCGCCAGAACGTACGTATGAGCACAGCGTGGCCTAGGAAGCCGAAGTCATGGTCAGAAAGCTTGTTTGCGCCCTACTGGGAAGACGACCGATGAAAACCCAGACCTCCCGCTTCATTACCAACGATGTCTTTTCATGGCGCTCCACTGGCCCGTGCTTCTGGAAGCAAGGTTTTCTCTGGCGGATTCACACAACTCTCCCCACCTGGTAGCTAGTTGTGGGAGCAAAACAGGGCCTCTGCCCAAACTCCACGAGCCTTTCCCCTAGTCAACTCAGATCCGCCTTTCAAGTGTTGGCTGAAAATGTCTCTTTGCCTCAGAAAAGTCCTTCTCCTCCAACTGTTAGAATCGTAGCATGCTGTTCACCTCTTAGAGCAAAATGCTTCCCCAGACATCCCCAAAAATGATTTGCTCCCACACTAGACATGAAGCTCGCTGAGGTGAGCTCTTAAGTCTTCATGGGAAGCAACATCCTCTTCCTTCACCAAAAAGGTAAACTTCAAGTAATGGTGTCGACAAATATGAAAGCATTCTATTTATACCTAACACTAACACACTCCTGTCAAGGGTGACACCATCCCTTAGTCGTGCAAGATACCAGCTTTATTTGCTTTCCATTTTCTTTCTTTAGGTTCAATTTCTCCTGCCTTCAGGTGCGCTGGAATAGGCCATCCTAGTGGACCTACCAGAACCTCATCTACTGGGGGGCCACCTTTCTTATTTAAGGTCCTGTAAAACACCTGCTGGTTGTTTTGCACGAAAAACACAAAATTCTGGCCACAACAAAAACTTGTTTCGTGAATATGAAATTTGCAGCCTGCTGCTTTCATTTCTATGCCTTTGTTTGCTCCAAATAACTTTACGGTATGATCTGGCGTTGAGATGAAGTCTTCACTGCTTCACATTATGGGAAGACCCAACAATGCCTATCACTTGACGGAAGGAATGGCAATATGAACCACGGTGACCAAATTCACTCACGCTCAGGCTATGGAAACCGTGTCACAGATACCGCCCGGATTATTTCTTATTTTAGGCTTTTTAAAAATATGAAAACCAAGTACATCTTAGGGTCAACAAAATATGACAATTATTGAGCACCACTGGTCAGGAGCACCAACATTCCCCCATTGCCTGTATGGTCTCCATGTTATGTATCAGGGATATCTCGTAGGCAGATACGTAACTAAATAACACATTTAACTAAATAACACATTTCCAGATAGAAATAATGAGAAACTGAGTGAGCTAGACCAGAAGACCTGTGGTCAGCCTTCATCATGAATACAGCAAACTGCAGAGCGGCCACTTCTGGTGCCTGGCTAATACGCTACACAAAACAGAAAAGGCAATCATATATCATGGTCGCTCCAGCCCATTCTGCAGTCTTAGGGTTATCTGCCTCTGCTCACACCTACAGTTTGCTCCATCTCCGCCAAATCCTGGTCCTGCGTCAGAACAGATGCTGTGTGTCCACAGACTGGAATAAAGAAGTCCAGCAGTCTTACCCCACGTTTAGCTCTCAGATATAGTGGGCCCAGTAACCACCTGCAAACCAATTTCTAACTTTCATTGTGTGATGCATGGATGACAGAAGGTCACTAAAATGAAGAGTGCCCAGATGTGACATCTGTGACCGGAGATCAGGGGTCAAAGTGTGAGAAGAAACTTCATCATCAAAAACACAGTTAAGGGGCGCCTGGGTGACTCAGTCGGTTAAGCGTCTGCCTTCAGCTCAGGTCATGATCCCAGGGTCCCGAGTTGGGCTCCTTGCTCAGCGGGGAGCCTGCTTCTCCCTCTGCCTGCAGCTCCCCCTGCTTGTGTTCGCAAGCTCGCGCTCTCTCTCTGACAAATAAAATCTTAAAAAAAAATCTTAAACACGGGCGCCTGGGTGGCTCAGTTGGTTAAGCAACTGCCTTCGGCTCAGGTCATGATCCTGGAGCACGGGATCGAGTCCCGCATCGGGCTCCCTGCTCGGCAAGGAGTCTGCTTCTCCCTCTGACCCTCCTCCCTCTCATGCTCTCTGTCTCTCATTCTCTCTCAAATAAATAAATAAAATCTTTAAAAAAAAAAAATCTTAAACACACACACACACACACACAGAGTCGCATGGTGTTTGCCCTGTCTCCAGAACACAACAGGCAAGGATTTTAACTAGAAAAGATGCCTGTATGTGTTAAGATGAAGGGCAGAATGAGAAATTGCCATTTGGGATCCACCGTATCTTTGGTGGCTTTCCCTCACTGTCACTGATGGAGACAACACTGCAACCTGCGGAAGGTTCTGGAACTGAGGGGGACGTCAGTGTTTCCTCTCATTCAGACCTCCCTCGACCGTATCCCTTCCCTTTTGTTTCAGTGCTTCTTCAGAACAACTCACGTCTGGCGAGCCCAAACCCACAAAAGGATCTTTTGTCAAAGTGCAATTATCAAGCTGCCAGTAAAACCCAATCCCACTTCTAAAACAGTGCTCTTTAATTTGTGCTCTATCTCCAGACTGAGCAAGGAGTCCAAAACAACCCTGGAAATAGAAGTGGGAATTTTCCAACCTGGAAATAGTTCTGACTGAAACCTTCTCTCTGCCCATTCTCTTTGGAATAACCCAGTTGGGCCTACTTCACTCACATGCGCCGAATTAGGACACATAATGTGGTTGTGGCAGTGCATGGAGACGCTAGAAATTTACCCGCCCACAAAATTCCATTCTCAGATGGAACATCTTTGTTCAGCATCTTCCATCACTAAAAGGAAGTCACCATCTTGGATTAGAGAACAAAAGCTAAAATAGCAATTAAGTCCTTCAGAACTCCCCAGTACAAATCTACCCCATCACCCACAGACGAGCTACAACCTCGGGGATGGCGTTTTTCTTTTCTTTTTCAAAGAAAAGTGGTAAGTCAAAAGGCGAGTTCACATTACAGAATGGTCTAAGGAATCTTACTGAAAATGTTTTCCATCCCTAATGCACACCCTGTTAACTTAGGGGAAAAAACCTTTCGACTGTGTCCCAGAGTTCCTCTCGAGGCCTTAATTAAGGAATCTTCAACTTCCAGCCTGTGTGCCTGAGACTATTTCCTGCCTCTTCCTCAGAAATCATCATTTTTATCCATTTAATTGGCTTGACTCCCCCCCCAACTACCCACCCAAAGAGGCAGTAAATAAGTAAATGCTGAAAACCTCAGCAGCAAAGCATATTCTGGTGAGCTCTTCCCACCCCATCCTCCGGGGACAGCTGCTTCTCATCTAGCTGTACTCCGTTCCTGTCTGCAAATGCTTGCTTTCTACCCTCTAATGGTTTCAATGAAGAATAAAGGTTAACTTTGACTTTGACATTTTTATACTTGAGAAGAAAGCAAGAGCAGATCTCTCTGCCCTTCCAAGTATAACTAAAAAGAAAGAAAATCCACTAGTTAACATCTGGAACAAAATACTAAATCAAATTAAAATGTTAAGCCATTTCTGTGAGCTTATGAAAAGTTGGAAGCAGTCAATGGAAGTTTCCAAAATACATTTTAGAAAACACTACGATAGCCCCTTCCCCCCAATAATCTGCTATAATGAAGATTCAGAGAAAACAGCATACTTGAGAGAAATAATGAAATCTCCTTGTCCTATAAAGTGGATTTCAAGCCACTACCACCAACATACACAGTGTAAATTGTTCAGCCCCAAAGAGAATTATATTTTTTACGAAGTCAGTGAGTGTAATTGGTGACAAACATCCCATTCTTCGTCTCATTTTCATCCACATCTTCAAACATAAAACATTATGCAATATGCCCGGGGATCTACAACACATAACGGGAACTGAACCATTTCTCATAAATGCTCACCAGCCACGTGAGTGATCAGGGAAGGCAAAATGGATTCTGAAGGCTCAGAAGGTGAAACTACTTAGAAGAATGCTTGCTAACTTAAAATAAAACCACCATTTCTCTTGTGAGCAAGCACACGCCCTTCTCCCTTTCCACACACCCCTCCCAGATTTTCATTAAAAACTTTGCATTATAAGGGCCCCTGAGTGGCTCAGTGGGTTAAGCATCTACCTTCAGCTCAGGTCATGATCCCAGGGTCCTAGGATGGAGCCCTGCATCGGGCTCCCTACTCAGGTGGGGGCCTGCTTCTCCCCCTTCCTCTGCCCCTTAACCCTGCTCATGCACGCTCTCTCTTGCTCATTCTCTCTCTCTCTCTCTCAAATAAATAAGATCTTTAAAAAATAAAAATTTTTTTAAAAAACTTGCGTTATATCAACATATTCCCTTTCTATCCTGAAAAGATTGAGGATGACTTATTTGCCCTAGATTCTTCTTTCCCCACATCCTCATTCTACACATAATTTATAGCAAAATTCTCAGCCCCAAATCCTTAAATATAGTAGCTACAGAAGTTTAGCTGCATAACATGTCCCCCCTGTACTCACTCAGATTAATCACCTAATGGCTCAGGTGAGGAGAGTCAAACAGTGCTTTGGGAAACACTCCGCGCCTGGTTGTTTCCTGATACAAAATAGTTCAACGCCCTAACTTTGACCACTGTATTCAAAATTTATTTGGAATTCCTAGCATCCAAATACTTGCATCCACTGGACACATTCAGGACAAATGAAACCAAGCAATCCAAGTTTCTTTAAACGGTGGCTCCACATACCCTCTTCCCAGAGAAAGGAAGAGAAATTTTTTGCTTGGTTATATACACAGGTGCATCAGCTACATGCAGAAAAGCAGGAAGGAAGGAGGAAAAAAGCCACACCAAAGCTGACTAATCTGCCCTGCAAACCAGAGAACCATCAGCATGTTAATTGAATCCAGAATCTGGGAAAGCCAAGAAAACTTAAAAGGGGTGCAAACATTTATAACAAGAGGAGGAGACTCATGGATTTAATTACTTCCACTATACATGACAATTAAGAATAAATGGTGGAAAACCACAAGACAGCAGACAGTGAAGAAAAAGTTAAATGTTGACTGCCATTAGTGTTAACAACAGGAGTTTCTAAACCTGCTGTAAGCTACTGTAATAAAAAATGAATTACTCTTCCTAGTGAATAAATGAATACATTAATGTGAGCCAGGGTCTTTGGAAAGCACATTTAAAGTCCTTTAAGCCACCAAAAGTCACATTCACCAAATAGCTGCTTCAAAACAGGATGGAAAAGAGTCCGAACCTCTTCAAAGCTTCCAGGCTACATGACAACAAAACGCAGAATGGAGTATTACCAGACAAGAAATTCATTTAATAAAAAATTCATTATTTCAAACACAAACAGCTGAACAACAAAAACAAAGACAACAAACACTTACTGAATACGATGCACATGTATCACCACAACTCAGTCTCAGAACCACCCCATGAGGGGCACACGCCTGGGTGGCTCAGTCGATGAAGCCTCCGACTCTTGGTTTCAGCTTGGGTCACGATCTCGTGGGTCATGAGATCGAGCCCCGCGGCGGGCAACCCACTCAGCACGGAGTCTGCTTGAGATTCTCTCCCTCTGACCCCTCCCTCTCACTCTCTCTGTTTCAAATAAATAAATAAATCTTTAATTTATAAAAAAAGAAAAGAACAAAACAACCCCCTGAAGGAAAGGCTAACTCAACCCACACTGCACAGTTTAGTCAACAGCAGAGAGGCTCAACCCCAGGCAGTTCCCTTCCAAATTAACCTCCCAAAGTGCGCCGCAGCTCAGCCTGCAGGTCTTCCCAAAGTTCCGTGACCCCAAACAGAACAAAGCAAGCCAGGGGCTATATTAAACCAGAACCCTGCCCATGCTACCCTAAGAAAACATAAGTAAGTGGAAATCCTCTTCACAACGTTTCCATCTAAAGGGAGTAAAATCAAGTCAAAATTTTTATTTTAAGGGTAAGATTATAAAAGCAAAAAAGATTTATATAAAGCACAGATGGGTTTTATTTCATTCCCAAAAGCACGATAAACTGTCAGCTACATTTAATTATAAATGCAATTCTGGTTGAATCATACTCCCCCCCCCCACCCCCAGGACTTGAACTACTTTCCCATACACTAAAATTCGTATCAAAAGCTCTTTCTCCATTACGCAGGCAAAAGACAGGAACACAACAACTAGACCAAGATAAATTGATAACCTTGACCTTCAGAATTTCAGTCCAAAGACAAACCAATTTATAATGGTTCTCAAACTGGGGTGCAGCTCCAACCATGAGAGCAGGCCTCCACCCCAGTTATTCCAAACCAGTTGCTGGGAGGAGAAACTCACAGTGGTGAAATTTTATGGTTCCACAAGGGATTCAGATGGACATCCCTGGTTGAGGCTATTAAACCACACTGCATTCCTGAATCTATTCTAGCCCCTCTTGGAAAAAAAAAACAAAAACAAATTACAAACAGTAGTGACACAGAATCACTTTTGCTGTACATTTTACGATTATACAACAGCAGCAAATTTACTTTTCTAATTAAATTAGGCTTTAACAAAATAAAAAAAGATCTTCAACTGCCCTTGTTTAAAAGGATAATCCAAAATTTCTTAAAAATGATCATCTAAAATAGTAAATAATCCAAGTCCTCAGAAATGTCTGGTGTTATCAGTAGCATTTTCACAGCTTAAGTTATTAATAAAATTATGTATCTATGGATGTCCTGAGCATTACAATAGTTAGGGAATTGAAACTATTTTAGCTCATGAATAGGTGACTGTTAACAGAAAACTTGAGACCGGGGAAAAGGCAGATACGCTGGGATTAAAAATTTTCTGCAGAATATGTATAAAGTAATATAAAAAGCCTCATAACTAGGTAGGATAGAACCTATCAAAATAACTCCAATGCTGAATGACTTAAACTCATGGAAAGAAACAGGTATTTTACTTCTAAAATCAGAGAAACCGTAGGCTGGAAGATTCTGAAATTACATTACGATAGTCATTCTACAACCTTGAGAGTTCACTAAAAACCACCTAATTATACTCTTTAAATGGGTGGGTTGTAGGGTAGGTAACTTATATCTCAATAAAGCTGTTTAAGAGAACACCAGAGAGCACATCAGATTTTCTTGTGAACCTTCTTTCCAAAAACATCTTTCAAAAAGTTCTATTTTTCATGACAACAGCTCGGTCAGCTGGAGCTACGCATTCTCCATGGTTGCTCCCAACACCAACAGAACGAAGGAAACCAGTTACAAGCCAGTGTGTTCAATCCTAAGTCACATGAAACATGAGAGAATGCCAGAGAAGTTATATACCCAAGCTAAAACACACACACACACACACACACACAAACACAACACAGAATCAGTGAACATCTCCCTCTTTCATCTACTTTCCAAAACTGCTTTAGGGTTGACCACTACTTTATAGTCAACCATGAAAGTGAATTTAACAGCCACCAATGGAAGCTATAAAATCACCACCTACTCCCAAGTGTGATAGAATTATCATATACTTCCCCTAAAACTCAAGCAGACATTGCATTTGACTCTGTAATACATATGCATCAAGTTAACATTAAGTAAGCATTAAATAAAACTGAAGCTCCAGGGCAGGTGCAAATAGTGAGGCGGCGCACAGTGGCAAAAACAACCAAATGGCTAGCTGTCCCAGTGATCTCTCTCTCCCTGCAGGTCTGAAAGGACAGCCTGCACCGAGGCTGATGCCCAGATCAGCAAGGTCAGCAGCATGTAGCTTAATACTCTAAAGCTATTTAAAAGGTCCGCCCAGGTAAACCTAAAAGCAGCATTCATCAGAATGAATGACTATAAATGACTCAAGGACACTAAAGCCATTCTCCAATTATTAATTGCTTTGTTTTTTAATTTAACAACCCACCGCCGGCTCTTGTCTAGTAGGCTTAGAGGCTTCTGCTTACTATGCCAAGATCAACGTGCATTAGTCTAAACAATCTGATCTTAACCAGACCCTGCTTCTGTCAAAGATAACTGAAGGGCAACATTAACTCACAGAACATCTGCTAACTGTTGGAGGGCAAAGTGACAGGATGTCGAGCCGCCCTTCCCCCGCTCCAAAGACATTGATGGAACCATACTTACACAGGCCTCTTTGATGTACAATTGCCTAATTTTACACCAAGAGGTGATCATACTCTCAGTACACATCCAATTCTTTAACGTAACCTCAATCCAACTTTGGGGGAGTTTTTAAATACGATATTCACCATCTTTGACTTCCACCAGCAATAGTGATGCCCACCAAAATTATAAGACCAATTTGGTTACATTTGAGAACTTAATGACTCCCTTCCTTTGAAGTGGAAAAATCCCAGAAATCACAAAAACAATTTAGGCATTCGTAACAGTGTTTTTTTAAATCCTGAATTAGGACTGCGTAAGTAAAGCAGCTTTTCATACGAGGATCCTCATTATTTTACCTGCCTAGGACTTAGGGTACCTACCTTTGAGTGTGGACATAAATAAACCGTAAAATCAAAGCATCTAAATAATGGCTGAATAATTTAGTACTAGTACTAAATGACTAAGTAAAAATAAACAAGGATACAAATTAAATATCGGGGTGAAGAAAGGTCACAATAATGTTCCTTTTGAAGTAAGAGAGGGTTATCTGAAAAATCCTATGAAAAACACGTTGGCAATAAAAACCATCTCCTTTTTCTATTAATTTAAAGAAAGTAGGAAACCTCACAGAATGTCTCCATGAATTTTAAGTTATATAAAACGTAAGACCGCCCAAGACCTTTTTTTAAAGATTTTATTCATTTACTTAGGGGGAGAGAACGAGAGAGCCCATGTGCACGCGAGCGAGGGGGGAGGGGTGGGAGAGAGAGAATCTTGAGCAGACTCCCGACTGAGCACAGAGCCCGCCGTGGAGCTCGATCCCAGGACCCTGAGATCACAACCTGAGCCGAAAGCAAGAGTTGGAACGCTTAACCAACTGAGCCACCCAGGCGCCCCAAGACTTTAAAGAAAAAAAAAAACGTGTATGTGGACCAAGTAATTCCCTTTTTTTTAATCCTAAGGTGGTAATTATGAAAATGCACTAAACTTTGAGGACATTCAGTATTTTACCAGAAAGTCAGGTGTTAATAAATTCTAGCACGCAGCATGGCACAGTGGATGGGCGGCTAGCCGTAGATCTAGGAGTCAGACCACCCCGGGTGTGTATCTGCTTTGCCCCAGGTTCCCACACCCATACCTGTCCTCTGAGGCTGTTCCAGAGATTCAAAAGGCCCGAGAAAAGGGGGTGAGTATCACACTGCACAGTGCCCGGGGGAGAGAGCTTGCAGTGATTCAAGTCACTGCACTGTGAAACACTAGACAGCCCATTACAAAGTAAGATGCAAAAAAATGATTTTAAGACAAGACTTGAAAGAAGAGAAGTAGCATGTGCAATGTGCTTTGGGAACTGTTTCTGTTTTGTTTCTTCACGTTTCAGCCTACCAGATGAGAAAGAGAGGAAAACTGATAAACAGAATGTTAATAATTATCAGAGTGGCACAAATGTCGCTGGTTTTTTTTCCTTTTTTTTTAAGCATTCAGTTTCTAAATGTTCTAAGATTAAAACAAATTACTCATGGACTATAAAAGGCTACTTTAAATAAACACAAAATTGAGTAGCAAACTGTACCAAATTATATTCTTACTCTCTCAGTAGTTCTTAACAGTTTTGACATTCTCAGTACTGCCCACCCTCCTGATAATGTAATTACGTACTTTCATTTGCTACAACATTTACGGAGTATCCATCAATGAAGGTACTATTTATTAGGAGCCTGGGCACCACTCCCAAATCAGCCTTTCATCAATGATTTCTCATCTCCACTTACTACAGGATAATGGCTAATCCAGCTATCAATGGCAAAATTAATGGGCCTCCCTTCAGCAATTCCTAGAGTACATTCTTACCCAAAGAAGAAATTTTATATGTAAATATAAACTCTGATGACAAAATAGAAGGTCCAGCCAATGGAGTGTGGTAGGTCTTGTTTGCCGAGCACCTTCCCTGTGGCAGGCAGGCCCGTGGGGACGAGGCAAAGGCCGATGTAAGGTCTGAGGCTGGGGCCTGGCCCGGACTTGACCACTTCCCTATTTGTTGTAGAGAAACTAAAAGCCCACGTGCTTAAGGAAGCCTTTGTAGATCTTACATCTGCCGTTTCAAAGGAAAAAAAAAATCATAACTCCCTTTAATAATAATTTTTTTGATTTTCCACTCAAAATGTGGCAGAGTGGGAAAAAATGTGGGGTGGAGGGAGGAGGATCATTCGTGTAAACGTGAAGTATATACAACAAAAGAGAATGGGCCAGGGAGAAGGTACGAGTTCTGCCTGAGTATTTTATACTTTTCCATTAACAAAGAGACATCTCAAAACACCACAGAAGAAATATCATCAAGGACTTTTACATAACAGTGAAAATAACACTTTTTCTAACATGACATGGGCAGGAAGGATAGCGTAGGTATAAAAGAAAATATTTCCTTTTGAAAACAGTCTCTTTTCTTTTTTTTTTTTTTAAAGAGATAAAGGTTGGGGCGCCTGGGTGGCTGAGTGGGTTAAGCGCCTGCCTTCGGCTCAGGTCATGATCCCAGGGTCCTGGGATTGAGCTCCACATCAGGTTCCCTGCTCAGTGGGGAGCTCGATTCTCCTTCTGCCTGCCACTCCCCAGGCTTGTGCGCTCTCTGTCAAATGAATAAATAAAATCTTTTTTAAAAATTAAAAAAGCAAAAAAAAAAGAGATAAAGGTCATTGGGTTTAAATGACGTTCATTAGTGCTGCAAGCCTGCCTCCTACCTCAAGGTGGCCAAGACCTTGACAAAGTTTACATTATCATGGAGTGACAGGTCCCAACACACAGCTTGGAAGCAAAATTCCGTTAATATCCCACAGGTAGGGGCACCGGGGTGACTCACCCAGTTAAGCGCCTAATTTGATTTCGGCTCGGGTCATGATCTCAGGGTACTAGGATTGAGCCCCATGTCAGTCTCCACACTCAGCGCGGGAGTCTACTTGGGGATTCTCTCGCTCTCCCTCTGCCCCTCCTCCTGCTCTCTCAAATAAATAAAAAATATATCTTAAAAAGAAAAAGAAATATCCCACAGGTGACTTCAGGACTAGACAGGTCACAAGATCATCTGAGATCTGAGAGTGTTGTCTAAAACTATCTCACATTTTCCCCACTGAAGAGGAATCAAGACACATTTCTGACTTGGAAGAACTACGAAGGACTAGAATTAAAGATTGTGACATCTACAGGGCGCCTGGGTGGCTCAGTCGTTAAGCGTCTGCCTTCGGCTCAGGTCATGATCCCAGGGTCCTGGGATCGAGCCCCACTTCAGGCTCCCTGCTCCGCGGGAAGCCTGCTTCTCCCTTTCCCACTCCCCCTGCTTGTGTTCCTTCTCTCGCTGTGTCTCTCTCTGTCAAATAAATAAATAAAATCTTTAAAAAAAAAAAAAAAAGATTGTGACATCTACACCATAAATCTACCTTCCCCGTCACAGCTGTAATTGTAATAAACATAAAGAACACCACCAAGTCACAGGAATGAAGTCTGCCTGAGACAAATCAGATGTTTCCAAAGTGTCGATTCAATAACTCTTCCAAAATTCATCCACTAAAAAGACGATTCAAAGCAAGATGGGGAGTAGACTTTACAGTCTGGGGGCTCGGGGTTTCGGCACACCCACTGCAAGGAAATCAAAACTAGCACCAGACTGCATACTCATCACTACGCCCGTGTAGCGGGTCAACTGCATGCCCAGGTAATGAAAAGCAAAGTTATTAAAGGCACCCTTTGTGTTATGTAAGCCACAGAATCGGAATTAGGCTCAAACACCAGTCCTTGAGGCTTCGTGCTCTGTGACCGCACTGGGCATCAGCTTCCTCCGTCTGAGAAGAAGCGAGCAGAAGGCACACACGGAGAGGAAAGGGCACGCCAGGCACTCCAGAGACATCTGAGCGCAGCATCTGCATTCATGGAGATAACCCTACGATCTGGAACACCTAGAAGAGGGGTGACCAAAAGTCACAGAAACGGATTTGTATGCGTGACCTGCTGAACCACTGTCAATACTGAAAATAAGTTAACCTTTGCCCGGCAAAAGAAATTTGCTCAAAGTCCAGCTCTCGTTCCCGATCCTGACGGGATCACAATTAACCCGGACAGCATGTTAAAATCATAACCCTGCTTATGCGTTAAAATGCGGTAACACGCTTAAAAATTCTTACTCTTTAATTAAACAACAACCATTACCCTGTATTTCACTCGTGAGCCAATGCTGGAACAGAACGCTGAAGGGGGTGTGTTTTTAACAAACTCCAGAGAGCCGTTTTCAACATTTGGGAATTAGTTCAACATTCTTTTCCCAAGCAAAATGGTTTCCTTACAAAAGTCTTAGTATCTACCATTATACACAGGAATTTACAAATGTTACTTGAAATGTATGCTTAAAATGTATACTAAATGTTAGCTATTATTCATTTTTGAGGTTGACAAAAAGTAGTTCATTCCAAAATTTGACAAGCCAAAATATTTAATCCTTGGATTCCTATTTTTAACAACACGCTGAAATTTTAGAAATAGTGTCATAAAACACGCAAGTGAAGAAGTTAGACTTGATATACTTTTCCTTTCCTCCCAGAGGCAAGCTACTCACTGCACTGCCCCCCCCCACCACCCCCACCAAACTGTCAGAGTTTCAGCCATAGAAGCCCCACCACCCCAACCACAGTGTTCACGGAACAGTCTCCTCCTCCGGGAGGATGAAGGGGCCGGGCTCTGCACAGCCACATCTCCCATAGCCCATTGTAACTGCTGGTCAAGAGGAACAGTGAGCAGTCATACAGGAAGGGCTGGGGGGAAAGGGATAGGGAATCGGGGGCTCTTCTGCACACTCCAGCATGGACAGTGGGCACCTCAACATCTAGGGACATGCAGCAAAAGAGGAACAGAAACTAGAGAACGGTCAGAAACAGGAAGAGAATAATGGCGTCCAGGATCCAAAGAAAGGGGAGAGAACGTGTGACGTGGGGGGTGGATGGGGGGGGAGAAGGAGCCAAACACGGAGTTACAGAAAACGCCCTGCCCCTGGACATCTGGGTCAGACCTCTGCCCTAAGCGAGGTGACCCTGACGTCTCTAACGTTGCTTGGTACAAAACGAGGGCTGCGGACAGAGTAATCTCCGGGGCCCCATCCAGTTCTACGGAGCTAAGATGTACTGACTTTCAAGGGCCATTTATAAAATCGAGAGGCGAAGAAAGGCTGCTCAGTGTTCCACAGTGTGCATCAAGAAGAAATTAAATAGACCCCACTGGTTTTAATATCATTAATTTTGGAAAATTAAGCCAATGAAAATCAACTGCAACATTCCTGAGCGTAGGGGTAGCGTCATATGCTATCATATTCCTGTTCTTTAGCTGGCGGTAGGAGTCCGTTTTGAACAGGAACTAGAATTTCCCCAGTCCCACATCAGCCCGTATTTTATTATTACTTCATGAAGAGTTTCAAAAAGACCTTCTGTTTTTATGGTTATACACTATCTCACATATTATACTATTAAGAATCTAAGAGAGGGACGTCGGGAACATGATGCAATGTCTTCCAAGTGCTCTTTGTTAACAAGAACCCAGTACCTGCGTGACCCATCTGGTAGTCAGCAGGCTCCGGACGCCGACTGGCAGAGGGGACACGGGGTAAGGGCTCTGCCCAAGGAGTGCAAAACCGCCAGAGAAGTGAAGTCAAGCCCAGACCAGCTTGAAAAATTAAGAGGGGGTCGGAGAACCAAGGGCTGTGAAAATAAACAGCGAACGAACACTCTAGTCCCTTCAATGTATGTACGACGGCCTCACGTTTAAAGAACGTGTCCATACAAAACACATCTTCATGTAAACAGAATTATCAGGACACATTCTCTAAGATCGGAGTTATTCCAAAGTAACTCAAGTGGGGCTCCCATTCCTCTTGGAACCCCCACGATTACAAGGTCAAATTTTGTTCCGTTATGCAGCACTCTGACAATGACTCTTCGGAGACATGATCTGTTAATGTATGATTTATTGTAATTAAGCAACACAGTTTAATGTCATCAAGAGGCTTTAATTAGAGAAGGCTGCCGCGTCTTCACGCTGTCAGATCAATTGCTGTTTGCACATCCATACGGACTTACACATGCTCTGAGGAACACTTCTGCGTGTACCAAGCCGGCCTTCCACTGGGGCTGCCAACTCTGACTTTAAGACGTTTTATTTTAAAGGTTTGCCCACTTAATGGCCTTTGTCCGTTCGTCCATACCAATAACCACAGACTTTAAAAACAAACAAAAACAACCCTCCTCTCTTCTCCAGAACGCCCTGCATGATGACGGATTCCTTAGGTACTTGTCTGAACTCTGCATTACCACCTCGGTGGTGTACCTCCGTTGACCCAGAATCCCTGATCATTCATATGTTATGGCACCAACCATGGATCTCACATAATTCAACCTCCATTTCCTTCCTCCTTCACCTACACGTTCCTGAACAAATTTGGATACTTAACTAGCTATAACCCTTTCTGCCAATTCCAAAACTCATTCAGATGGATTTGAGGGGAAAAGGGGGGGGGGGGGGGGGCAACCAACATAACCCTTATTTCTATGACAATAGGTAAGAAATTATTTGCAAAATATGTATCATATTAGTGACCTGTTTCCAGGCTATATAAAGAGCACTTACAGCTCAACAATAAAAAGGCAAACAACCCAAGACACCTAGGTGGCTCAGTTGGTTAGGAGTTTTGAGTCTTGATTTCAGCTTGGGTCATGATCTCAGGGTCCTGGGATGGAGCCCCGTGTCCAGCTCTGTGCTCAGTGGGAAGTCGCCTTGAGATTCTCTCTCTCTCCCTCTGCCCCTCCCCTCCACTTGCCCGCACTCTCTCTAAAATAAACAAATAAATCTTAAAAGAAAAAAAAAGCCAAATAACCCACTTTACAAATGGGCAAAGGATGTGAACAGACATGTAAGAGACCTATGTAGTTACTATATGACCAATCAATTCCACTCCTAGGTATACACCCAAGAAAATTAAAAACCTATGTCCAGACAAAACCTTGGACACAGATGTGCATCACAGCATTATTTATAATAACCAACAAATGAAAACAAAAACAAGTGTTCATCAACTGATGAATAAATAAATGTTTATTTTATTTACTGAATAAATAAAATGTTTATTTTAAATATTTAAATGTTTAAGTGGTATATCCACACAATGGAATATTATTGGCAATATGACTAAATGAATTCTTGGGGCACTTGGGTGGCTCAGCCGCTTAAGCATCTGCATTAGGCTCAGGTCATGATCCTGGGTTCCTGGGATGGAACCCCATGTCAGGCTCCCTGCTCAGCAGAGAGTCTGCTTCTCCCTTTCCCTCTGCCCCTCCCCCCAACTCGTTCTCTCTTAAATGATCTTTAAAAAAAAAAAATGAATTCTTGAAAATTGATAGATGTGGTGGTTCGCAACATTGTGAATATAGTCCATGCCACTGAACTGCATTCCTAAAATTGGTTAGAATGGGGAATTTTGCTGTGTACATTTTATTGAAATTTTTTAAAATGTAAACGGGGCATAAGGAATAAAGTACTGATTCATGGTACAATACGGACGAACCTTGAACGCATTATAATAGGTGAAAAAGGCCAGACAGAAGGACCACATATTTTATGATTCCATTTTTATGAAATGTCTAGAAAGGCAAATCCACAGCCAACAGAAAGGACATTAGAGATTGCCAGGGCTGGGAGGGAGGGCATAGGCAGTGACTGCTAATGGGTATGGGGTTCTTGTTTAGGAGTGATGAATACGTTCTGCAATCAGTTAGTGGTGAGGGTTTGCACAACTCTGTTGAGTATGCTAAAAACCACTGAATTGTATACTTTGTAAGGATGCATTTTATGGTATATGGATTACATCTCAATAAAGCTATTTTTAAAAAGAGTGGGAAGAAGCTTAAGAAACAAAATGTGTGTGTGTGTGTGTGTGTGTGTGTGTGTGTGTGTGTAAAAAGACAAGAATGTGTATCTATTTCCCCAATTTGGGTTGGTTTGTCTTTCAGGGGAAATTGGCTCAAAGAATTGTCTGCATCCCATCCTGGCAAAGTGCCAACAACTGAATCCCTCTGGTCTGGCTACAACGTAGAGGGCCTAACAGACTGGAAGACGACGAAGGAGCACCCATCGGAGCTGCAGGCCAAATCTGAACACCTTGGTCTCTCCAGACTTTGGCCACTGTCACAATCCTTTAGAAGTCCAGGCAAGTGATAAGCAACTGGAAGAAGGATTTTAAATTTTGCTCCTTCCACCTAAGAAAACTGTTTCTACCCGGGGCTACCTTAAAACACCTGCCGGTTTAATGAAATGAAAATAAAATCTTCGGTTTTAACTCTGCGAGTCTTTTATGTCAACACCACCCCACAAGGTATTTTAGTTCATTAACAAAAGAACCGTGAGGCCTGTCTGAGCGCCAATGACTCTTCAGATAGATCTTAAAAATTAAATTCATGAGGCAAATTGCTAATTTGTTTTTCTGAAAAGAACCATTTGACCCCCCCTGCCGTAAAAGATCAGTATATTATTGATGAAGTCATTTCTACATGAATATTGCTCATCATTCTTCGTAGGCATTTTTCCCCAGCCCGTTTTAATCCTCCCACCTTCTTCCTCCCACTACATGCTGATGTATGCCTAAGTCAGAGCTACCGGGTTTTCATTTGGCAGTACTTTTTACCAGCCTTTCCAAATTTTTTGGTCATGATCCTAGGCCAGAGCATACATTTGTAATGGATTACCTTAGCAAGTATTCCCAAATCTCTGGGATCTTTCATAAAGTCTTGCTCAAATGGACAGCTTTAAGTCAAGTCCTCTGGGGTGAGGGTGGGGACATCCTGTTTTCCTTTCCCAAATATTAGCCCACCCGTTTTTTGTTGTTGTTGTTGTTTTGCTTTTTAAATGGGGAGTGGCCGGGTGGAGAGCATGCCGATTTCACAAGACAATGAATATGTACATTTCATTGCTTACTGTAATGACTATGTAAGCCCTCATTACTTAATTACCAACCAAACAATATTTCACAGAACTTGAATCAAGTCCCCTTCTACAAACAACTGTCCTGGAGCGTTCAGTCATCCCAAGCAGGAAAGTGGAGAACAGAGGACTTTAAAAAAAAAAAAAAAAATTTTTTTTTTTTTTTAAAAGAAATCTTTTGATGTCACTTTCCTAGTATTAAACAATACCTCTTTGCAAGGCTCACATCTTTTGGCTGATTCACTAAAAATCATGACTGAACAGAGAAGTTTCTGACTACGCTATTTCCATTATTCATGCCGTGGAGAGCGTTCAAAATGTTAAGTGTTTTGAATATTTTACCGATTTTTGAAATCCACATTGTCCCTTTCATAACACAATGTGATGATCTAAGACTGTCAACCTAAGGCATTTATAATCATATTTCTGTTGGAAGAAAAATGCACTTAATTAACATTACTGGAGATTAAAAAAGGGGGGGTGGGGGGAACCCACACACTGACACCACATTTCCTCCGGTAATTTTAAGTCGTGACCACTGTGTTGTATCAGGCGCTGGCCACACAAGTGGATCGGCTTAACCATTCCGGTGCTGGCGCAGGATGTGGACGGCGTGCTATTAGTGAGAATGCGCGCTTATAGCGTAACCTCACCAGACCAAATAACCTCCTGGCCACACAAGTAGAAAATAATTAAAACAAGCACGATTCCAATTTAGCTTTGTAACCAGATGGTGAATGAAAAAGCAGACAAAGACTCATTTTGTGAATAACCTGGGGAACAGCTCCTACAGTTCTTTTAAAGTTACAGCCTGACTTGTGAAATAAAAAAGGGGGGGGCATTTAGGGGGGAGAATACAAAAGGTTCTCACCAGAATTCACTCCCAGAGTACACACATGTCATTTTCCCTAGGTCGTGACCAAAGAAATCACAGCTCATTCCTTAAATGAATGCCAAGTTTAATTACAGTAAAACCCCAAAAAACTCAGTAAAAATAAGTGAAAGCGGGATGCTGCTTTACGCATAGCTCATGGATCAGTGCTGAGCTGTACATAAAACAATTATACAAGGTAAGTTTTTCCAATCACAGGACTATGGAACAGCACAAACCTCCACCAACATTCTACGACAAATTTTTTCCAGAAAAATAAACAACATTTGCAACCTAGCGTGGGACTCATGTTCTTTGTTGACCTCCCCCAAGAAGGATAAAGGTATTTCCCTGTGTGGGCAAAAGAAAACGGCATCTTAAGACAAAGCCCGGTAACTATGCTAACACTGCACGACAATTTGGGCAGCCTGAAACGACAGAATCCAAATGGCTGCCTGACCTTCACAAGCTGGACAGAGTGGGAGCAATTTGACCTGCATATTAAAGATGGACATTCCTGCTCATGCAGGGGAAATGCTAACTAATCTGTGCACCCTCAAATGGGGGTAGGAGCAGTGAAAGAGGCCATCGTGTTATGTCCCGCCTACACACACACACACACACACACACACACACACACACACACACACACGCACGCACCCTGGTTTATAGGGAGCCTGCCATGAGTGAAGAGGCAGAACCATTCCCATGATCACCACAATCATGCTCAAATATCTGTTAGATCCTGGGAGGTTGTCACCTTGCCCTACGCTCCCTACCTGTGGACCATGGACCTGAATTCCCCAGGCCCATCCCTCCAGCTCACCCTCTTTGACTCCACCCTCCGCCCCTCACAGGTCTAATCACAACCACAGAGCACAAGCCCAGGCCAGGATCCCAAGAGTTGGGATGAATGATGATGACGATGGTGACGATGGCTAAGGAGGGAAACACAGGGCTAAGGGAATACCAAAACAATGCAAACATATTAAACGGACATTTTTTTTTTCCTACCTCATTAAATATAAGCACCAATACCCAGATTGTTTCTCTGGGTTCCTGAATTCTTCTTCTGACCTAGTCGGCTTCCTTGACATAATGGATTTACAATGGGGGTACAGACACTCTCCTGGTTCCAAGGGAAACATGAGAACCTAGCAAAAAGCCTATTTTAAGGGCATTATATCTGAAGGCCTACCAGTCACTTCTCTGGCTTTCACTGATGGCCACTGTGCGGCAGCTATGGGAACAAGGGGGGTGTCCCCAGCCCGTCCTTCCATGGTGTGGGCCTCTAGAGCTACAGATGGTGATAACAAGCAACCTTCCTACAGCAGCAACAGTCCACATCCTATAAAACACATGCTGGGCGCCCGGGTGGCTCAGATGGTTCAGCGTCTGCCTTCGGCTCAGGTCATGATCCCAGGGTCCTGGGATCGAGCCCCGCATCGGGCTCCCTGCTCAGCGGGGGGCCTGCTTCTCCCTCTGCCTCTCTCTCTGTCTCTGTCTCTTATGAATAAATAAATAAAATCTTTAAAAAAACACACACACACATGCTGCAGTGCTCTAAATGAAGTCACTACCCGTTTTAAATGGGGGGAGGGGTTTCTGGACAACTAGAATCTCTTGGTTTGAGGTCACAGGGGCAAACACAGTCTCATTATCACTGTATGTGTTCTGAAGTTTGGAGTAAGACTAAGACAGACTCCAGGCTTGGTTTTAGCAATTAATAGTTAATATGACATTGGACGACTTGGATGAACTTTTTTTTTTTAAGATTTTTAAGTAATCTCTACACCCAATGTGGGGCTCGAACTTATGACCCTGAGATCAAGAGTCGCATGCATGCTCCACCAGCTGAGCCAGCCGGGCACGCCCCTGGATGAACATCTTAATGCTGCGAATCCCTCTCCCGTAGAGACAGGAGTAAGCGTCCCGTAAGGTTTCGCTATGGTCTAGGCACACTACACATGTACAACCATTTAATCCTTCTAATGGCCGTAACAACACGTTTTACCAATATCCTCAGTCTATGGCATTTCTTCAAGGAACCTGCCCAGTTCCTACAGCCAGAAGACAACAGAGCAGGAGAGGCAGAAACCAGCAGGGCTGAACGGGAGATAATACATGTGAAGCCCCTCTCAGAGGGCCTGGTACATGGCAGGTGCTCAACAAACAGTGGTTACTGAGGTATGACCACTGATGACGGCTTCTGGTGAGTTCTACAGGCCTTCTCAATTCCACACAGGTGCCTCTGTGGGAGTGTTCTCTGCTTCCTGAGCAGAACATTTTGCTTCCTCAGAACGTCCGTCGTGAGGTTAGCGTGCTCCAACCTTTCTGTCAGGACCTACAAAAGGGCCCACATCTCGCCGAAAAGCCCTCCCTGGGGCATTACAGAAGGATGACCCCTACACCTCACCTCCTGGTATTTCCCTACGTGAACTCTCATTCGGGGTGATTCTTTCATTCATCCTGCATTACTGAACAGCTCCCCAGGCCTGGTATGCGGTAAATATTCACCAGCAATCTGCTAACAAGATGGATCAAAGGGGGCCAAGGGCAGCACCAGGGGAAAGGCACCTCTGAAAACAAACAATTCACATCCTGTGTGACTGGCGTTGTGACACAAATAGGAACAAGGTAATGAGAGAGCGACAGAGAGGTGGAGAATGCATCCAACCTGGGGGGAATGGAGGGGGCGCTTCTCAAAGGAAGTGACATTGAATCTTGGAAGGATGAAAATGTGAACACGAAAGAGGTACATTAATCTGATTTTTGCAAAAACTGCCCACGAACCAAAGTTCTCCAGTCCTGTGGGGGCCTGTTCACACAAGATCTTTCCACTGGTTTCACGAGTGTTTGATCTTCTCCCTCCCACCTAGTCCTCTTTCCTCGCCCCACGCAGCCAGACCCCACCCCGCAAACAACCTCATGCACCACCCTCCACCAGCATCCAGAATGGAAGGGGGACCGGCGGAGTTCAGCCCCACTCACATTCCCACCTCCCTAACACCCCACCGTCAGATCTCACCCAACAGTTTCGCTAACTCTACGGCCTGTGGCCATTAGGACTCCGCATTCCCACACTCTCGATCACATCACCTACCCATGCGCAATGGCGCTCACACACCCGAGGAGTCAAGAATCTTGAGGAAGTTTCCAGATATCAGCTGAACACTACACATACCATAGTTTGTGCCCCTGAAAAACACGCAGGTGAGGGAATGAACTATGAAGAACAAGCAAGGGATACAGCGGAGGCCAGGCAGAAGGGCCTCCTTTTATGAAAAACACTAAAGATGGCATATCCTCAAAACAAAACCCTATCAACAATCAAGCGTTTCAGATCCACCCCCAAACGCTGCTGGTAAATTAGCCCACACACCTGCACACCCAAAACTTGTGCCCCTCGGGACAGCCGACCCTGTTTCCTCAACCAAATTACAAAGGGCAGGACCACGGGTCATGGTGGGGGTGTCAGGTTAGTAACAAACTTACGTTTTTAATCAACCAATCTCAATGTATGGACCTCATTTTAAACCAACCTTCAAAAACAAGATGAGAAACAGACAGCAGAGGACATCTGAACGCTGACTAGTTACTTGGGATTAAAACCTATAGATATATTACTGGTATCCTCATCTTTTAAAGATTAATAATGAAATGTTTGCAAAGTATAGGATACCATGTTCGACATATCCAAGTGGAAGCAGAAGCATAAGTGAAACCAAGTTGACCAAGAGCTCGATACTGCTGGGCTGAGAGGAGTATGTGGTGGCATACTGTCACCATTTTCACCACTTTTGCAGATATTTGCAATTTCCTATAATAGAAACTTTTAATTTTCTTTTTAATGAATTGATTAATTAATTTTTGGAGAGGGAGAAGGGGGAGGAGCAGAGGGAGAGGGAGAGAGAATCTCAAGCAGCCTCCAAGCCCAGCGCAGAGCCCCATGAGGGCCTCGATCTCACGACCCTGAGATCATCACCTGAGCCAAAACCGAGTCAGACGCTCAACCGACTGAGCCACCCAGGCGCCCCAATTAGAAGTTTTTTAAAGGATGGAAGGTGTTTACTCCTCCAGAAAGAAAAGGTTTTAAGCCATATGACATGTAACTGGAGTAGCAATTACCACACTGCTGGGTCTCAGGATCTCCTTGAACTCTGAAAAAAGTAAACTGAGGACCAAAAGCGCTGTTGTTTACGTGGGATACAGATATATAGATCACTGATAAACAGAGAGAGACATGGAGGGAAAATTTTAAGTTAAGAAGTTTCAAATTGGGGCACCTGGCTTGCTCAGTAGGTAGAGTGTGTGACTCTTGATCTCAGGGTTGTGAGTTCGAGCCCCACACTGGGTGTAGAGATTACTTAAAAATTAAAAAAAAAAAAAAATCTTTAAAAAAAAGTTTTGGGACACAGGTCATGATCCCAGGGTCCTGTGATCAAGTCCTGCATTGGGCTCCTTGCTCAGCAGGGAGTCTGCTTCTCCCGCTGCCTGTGCTCTCTCTCTGACAAATAAATAATCTTTTAAACAAATAAAAATAAAAAATTTCAAATTAAAACTGAGAAAAATTTAAAGTATATATTATTTAGAAAATAACCACCACACGTTAACATAAATAACATTCTTATGAAAACTGTATTTTCCAAAATAAAAAAAATTTAGTGAACAACGAGGCAATGTTTCCTACTTCTGCAAACCTCCTTGCTGTCCGGTGTCGGTCAGTCAGCGGGATTCTCCTACCTGACTTCCATCTGAGGTGCTGCCACACATCACGCCGCCTCTAGAACGCCCTGCCGCACATTCAGGAGAGTGACCGTAAAAACTGGAATACTTCTTAATGTGCAAATGCCCTAAAACGGACTCTTGAGCACCCCAGGGTTCCCAGGAACCACTGAGATGGAGGTAATCTCTGTGGGAAAAGGCAGAATTTCCTTGACACCAGGCCTAGTAAGGACCCTCTATACTCCTTTTCAATTGTGAAGTAAAATGAGGCACAAGATTCAAATACCCAGAGTTGGCAAAAAGAACGCCCTCTGGTGCACAGCACCATGAAGAGGAAGGGCCTCCATGTAGTGATGCCCAGTACAGAGTACCTTTAAACATTCACGTCCATAAATCCAAGACAAGCTGTGAACGTCCCTCAAAGGAAATCAATATGCTAGGTCTCCGGACAAGCATTTTTCATTTAAATTAAACAGAACAAAACTGAACAGGTCAGAGTATGTCATGGATAAACAGAAATCATTTATTAATAAGGCAAAGTTTCATGAAACGTGTTTCAGTTTTACGTGTGTGTGCACAAATAGTGGTCTCAATTCAAAATTTCTTAGTGCAGATACAAGTCCAAGTTTACAAAAGGATTTTTTTTTTCCTTGAATGAGTGTCCTTTTGGTTTTTGGTTTTATTTTCAGTTGTTTTTTTTTTTTATGATTTTAATTTTAAGTTATCTCTACACCCAACGTGGGGCTCAAACTTACAACCCCAAGATCAAGAGTCACATACTCTACTGAGCCAGCCAGGCACCCCGAAAACAACCCAATTTTAAAAGGGGCAAATAAACATACGGAAATATGCTCGACATCTATCAGTCACTAGGGAAATGCAAATTAAAACCATAGTGAGATTCTACTACATACCTTTTAAAATGACACCACCAAATGCAAAAGAACCCTCACGAGCAAACTGAACCCTCATACAATGCTTGAGGAATGCAAAAGGGTACATTCTGGAAAAGACTAGCATCTTCTTATAAAGGTAAGCATGGAAAAGCAATGAATACCTAGCGATGAATACCATAACCTCACAAAAACCTATATACAGCAGCTCTGGCCGTAACTGCCAAAGACTAGAAACGACCACCCACGTCTGTGAGCTGATGAAGTGACAAGACACCAACTAGGGTCCATCCAGATGACAGAATACCCCTCAGCAGTGAAAAAAAATGTACTTCTAACACCAACAACATGGACGAATCTCAAATATATTAAGAAACCATACTCAAAAGGATACATACTGTGTGATTCTACGTAAGATATTCTAGAAAAGTCAGAAAATCTTGGAAAGATCAGTGGTTATAGAGAGGGTTCACTACAAAGGAGCACTTGACTGTGATGGGTTATAGGACAATGTGCATTTATCACACTTCCTAGAACTGTTTACCTAAAATAGGTGAATATTACTGCATGCTAGTTATACCTCAATACGAGTCCACTACTTAGGGAAAGGTCACAGGTGTGCCCCCAAATTCTTGCACAGAACATACCAGTGCTGTCCAACAGAAACAGAACCATTTGAAATTATCAAACAGCCCCATTAAAATTGCTAAAACGGGTAACAATTTTAACTCAAATATATCTAAAATAGTATCATTTAAACATGCAATCAATATAAAACTCCACTTCTTTAGCTCTATTTTCATATTACGAAGACCTAGAAAGGCCATGTGTATTTTCCACAGAGAGCACATACCATCCGAGACCAGGCATATTCACATGGCCCGTGGCTACCTTCACATCTTTAGTAACTTTGAGCATTAAAGTACAGGACAAGGCGGGAATCTCAAGGAAGAAGCACAAAAGGGAAAATAGCAAGATGCTTGCTGGAGAACCCTCCCCCAGTTTTACGCTTCAGAAGTAGCCGAGAGTCACCCCCAGGCCCAGGAGTATAGGATCTCGCCCAAGCTAAGCTAAGGTGAGTCACTCCCTGCATGCACCTGCACCCCCACCCCCCAGCCCATTCTTCTGATTGTAAGAAAGGAAAAAGCAAAGCACAAGAGGTAGCTACTCCCACACAATTCAGATACGCTTTCATGGAGGCAGCAAGGAACTCAGGAGAAATGCATTTGGGAAACCAGCCTGTGCCTGTTTGCCCAGCAGGCAAAAGCCCACCACCCACACAGATCTAAGAGGTTCCTTACCACAGCTCTCCGGGAGCAGACAGGAAAAAGCCAGAATGGTTCTGCTGGGAAACCTACAATCACTATGCTGTAGAGAAAAGTAACCTCCAGTCTGCTACCCGAGCACACCACGGAGAACTGCGTTTCTAGAATGAGCCTTACCACTGGGACCGAATCGCACAGAGTCCAATCTCAAATGAACCAGATAATTCAGAACAGCTTGGAATTTTCTCTTTCTCTGGTTTAAAGAGGATGCTGTTATGTTTATATTATGGTTATGTCTGATATTCTGGAATTCAGGGTGGCGGGAAGCTTTAAGACCTAATCTGGCAGCAGCTAAAAAAGCATCTCTCCTCTATCCTGAAATCTCCCCTGCCAACCCCCACACGCGCAATGTTACAGATTCCTCGTACAAAGGATCACCCCAGGAGGAGCTATCTTTTTTTAGCTAGAAGACTGAGAAAGAGCGAGTCTGACTCTCAGCCAGTGGCCTGAGGCAGATGCTCCCTGACTGCTGGGTGAAAATACTGCCCGGGGGTTTGTGTTTAGACAAATCCCAGAAACCGTTCTTGGCCACTTACGACATATGCCAAGCACTATTCTAGGCACTGCTCATGTGGTTCACACTCACTGAGGTAGGTGCTATTACTGAGTGTTCTCCCATCCTGCAGGAAGGGAAAGGACTCAGGGAGAATGCCAGTCAAAGCACACAGCCAGGCATCTGTCCAGACCATCTTGGGCACAGGGAGAGACACTCTGAATGATAAAACATTTTGTAGCCCATTGCAAATCCATACAAGATTAGTCTAGAGAATGATGACAGTCATGCTCTTATAATGATGTGGGCACCCTGTTCTTTAACCAGGGACAGAATGAGAGCCGCAGGTGCTCAGACACATTCCCTCTGTTCTTCTTACTGTCCCTCGACTAAGGTCCGACGAGCAGTCATTATTCCATATACTTCTTAGTATGTGTGAAATTACATCTACGTGCTTTTCTTTCCGCCAATCAGGACCTATGAAGATTTCTCGCCCTCCCACCCATGCCTGGACACCAATTCCAATTGTAGAGAACCCTTCCCATGATAAAATTAGAATGCTATTCTAACTCATGCTCTATTATTGACCAACTTTTCCTACCTGAAAGCAAAGTCTTTGTGGTTATTGTATCTTTAACTATTCCTATCTACGACTGTAGGAGATGCTGAAGAAAAGGTGTCTTCTGTTGACAAGTTATGAAACGGCTAAGTCCCCAGACGCACTCAGTCTTCGGTCCTGAACAGAAAGCCTGGTTTTACTGCCACCAGTACTTGAACACTGAAACAGCAGAAAAAACAAAGCTACAAAACAAATGTCTCATGACCCAACCAAAAGGATTTTCAAACTTGTTAAATATTTCCTGGTCAAACCTCACGTGAATTGCATTGCTGGAATACTTAATCCTTACGTAAGTGTGCACTTTCACGTTGACAGAATGTGTTCTATAACCAGTATTCTGAACACTCAACGTGGGCATGGTCCGGCCAGCACTCTACAGGGTGGACAACTAACAAGTAACTATTAACTGTAGGGGCACCTGGGTGGCTCAGTTGGTTAAGCGTCTGCCTTCAGCCAGGTCACGATCTCAGGGTTCTGGAATCGAGCTTGGCATGCCCTTTATGTCGCTATAACAAGAAGCGGCTGGTTATACTGATGATATGAAAACTCAATGTAATATAGAGTGGAACATACCCAGGTCTTCCGTGATTGGTAAGGTTCAGGAACCAAACTCAAATTTTTGAAGAGATCTTAGTTATTTTCTTCCCAAAATTCTTTTGTAAGTTCCTGGTGCGTTTTCAGCCTGCTAACGACATGCATCCAGCGCCCCAAATGCTGCCTGATACAATCAAATGTAGATTTCTTGAGTGAATGTTACTCATTATGCTACACTACCTCCCCTCCCCAAATCAAAATACTACAATTTCACAAAACTCCACAAACAAAATGGGCAAATGCACCAATACCACAGAATTACTGTATTCCAAACAGATCATATTTCATACACAGATTAAAATAACAGAGTATCATATTCTTGCGTGACACTGGCTAAAAATACTATAGACCGCTCTTTATTGGTTTTATTTTCATTCGCAATATATGCAAAGTTCGAGGCCATACCATATGGTTATTTCCACAAGTGAAACATGGTTAGTAATTATTTCTTATATTATCTATTCTGAATAACATCTAATCTAGCTGCTCTGAGAAAGATTCCTGATTAGATAAGGAGGAAACATTTTATGTCATTAGCTATACACAGTTTCATCTCGTTTAGGAACTGCAATTGTAATGAATACCGGACGAGCGTCAAGTACAGTAGGTTCCAAAACCACCTCTAGGAACCAACAGTCGGCCAACATTTTACCTTCTACCTCAACCCACTCATGTGACAGGTGCCCGCTCCGAGATGCCTCAAAACTAGCCCCGAGTACAATCACGGAGTTCCACGAACTCCATTTTTTCTATGTTCACCCATATATTCTACGCGCCGCCTCACTAAATTCAAGGTTTTCCTCTTTCCTTGTAAATCAGCCGTGGCGGATACAGAACAAGGTTAACCCAGCTTGGACCGCTATACACAACCAAGACTCTACACCTGCGCCCTAATGAAATATTCAGGTCCCTGGAACTGGGGGTGGCCAGGGTGTGGGGAGGATTAAAACAGCAATGCTGCTTGCTTCTGTTGTCTACACCAGCCTCGGTCTGGGTTCCGGCAGTCAGCCTTCCCTGTAGACCGAGCCACGCAGCGTCCGAAGCTCCCAGCAAACCAGGCCCGGACAGCCCTGAAGGCAGTTTTCAGTTTTGAAACATACGGAAAAACACACTTGAGGATGGAGAAGCTGGTGAGGGAGCTCAAATTAACGGAGCTCCAATAATGTAGCTGTGTCTGTTTGAAATTAGCAGCTTGTTATTTACATAGATGCACTCCCCGGCTAGGGTGTGACCCGAGTCTCTCGGCGCCTCGCTCTAGTTCAAATAAGGAAAAGAGTCACGGGGCTGAACTTCTCTGAAATCAAAAGGTAAATGATGCACTGGAGCAAGAAGCTTGATTATTGCATCAAATTCACATAATTTGCAACCGCTGATTAGGTGGTTTTTCCTCATAGAAAGTTAAAGGGCCATCCTCAGGTTAAACCTTCATGCTCCCCCTTCTCAAGTACAGAACCCCCACCCCCGTTTCCCAATTTCCGTTCCAGAAACCAAACACAGCTCGTCCATCATCTCGCTCACAAACCAAATGGCCAGCGCAGAACCATGTCCAGAAAAAGGTTACATTACGATGCAGCGACCGTCAGAGCTACCCTCTTAAAATCACGTTTAAGGCGGCAGCCCCTCATCGGTGCCAGATCTCCAAACAGGATGAAACATCTGCTTGTGTCTCGTGAATCCCTTTGAGGATCTGTAACATTCCATAGATCTCTCTCCCCTCCCCCAAGAAAGTGAATAAGCCATAAAGCCAGTCATCCTTTCTCTGAAATCACCAACCCCACCGCACCCCACCCCCAAACCGGCTTAGCTCAGAAAACTGATTGGAACTGAATGTCTAGGCTGCTTCCTTATGCCCTTTTAATAAAGCCAACCACAGCAAAGAAAACAGAAATTAGTGGCAAGTACAGAGCTTTTTGCCACTGGGATTCATAGCAGCCTTTGGACAAGCCATTATGGCTGTCTGGCTCCACCTCTCTCAAGAACCGCCACCCCCTCGCTGGCTGGGCCCACACCACCCTCCGAGATCAAAGGAGGCACTTACTGTTTATAACATCCTGAGCAATCTGGGAATCCCAAGAGGGTTTTGTTACCTTTCCCATCCCTCATTGTCTCGGCCCCAAAACATGTTTTCTAATGAGGCAGGCCAGCCCTGCACAGCCATACCAGTGAACCAGGCCTGTCCCCAAGGACGCTCCTCGCTCCTCGGAGAGACGCCCTGAGATTAAAGAGAGGATGTGGGGGTGCCTCCGGGGGAGGGTCAGGACAAGCTCTTCAAGAGTGTGTGGTTCTCCGCCTCTGTTTCCAGCTAGAGGGCTGCAGGGCAAGCTTCTCCTTATAGATGAGGTGGCCACGACAGCAAAAATCAAGAAACGCCCCGAAGTTCAGGCTGCACGTGTAAAATGTCCCAGGGATCCTACGAAGAAATCCTGCTTCTTCTACGGGATCCCCTGAGCGAATGCAGACAGCAACCCCCAAACCCAAGCAGCAGCGACGGGGCACAGCTCCCCTGACCTTGCTCCTTGCTCTTTTCCTTTTCCACTCATCTTTTAAACCCCGAATGCCAGGATGCCTGTGTGGCTCAGTCGGTTAAGCGTCTGCCTTCGGCTGGGGTCATGATCCCAGGGTCCTGGGGTCAAGCTCCCTGCTTAGCGGGGAGGCTGCTTCTCCCTCTGCCTCTTGAGCACAGAAGGGCCTAGAACAAATACCTATGCATCTCCTCAGACCAGAAACTCAACCAGAGGAACTAACTCAAATTGAAACCCAAAAAATGCATTCCAAGCCAACATCTTGGGATTCAGAGAGCATGGTGTGGTTGGGATTCTGGAACCCACTGGTTACACCATAAGCAATGAGGTAGGTTTGGAAGAACTCACCTTGTAAGCAGGGCAAAATTTAAGTGCAAAGAAGCAAAACTCCAGGTTTACTAAGGTAAAAGGTAAAAATTTCCTAGGGAGTTTTGGGGGAAATTACTCTTCGAGCAATGTTTGCAGATATCAAACAAAAGTTTATTTTACCCACAAGTCCATGCATCAACCTTTAAATGACTCCCAAAGTTACACCAAACCATAAATAACCACCTCAGAAGCCAAACTATTATCCTAAATGATCCTTACACATTCTCAAGTGCAAGAGGAAAAAAAAAACTGAAGAGTTAATATGGCCTCTACATTTTAGAGACATTATTTGTGAACTGGTTCTAAGAGCTGTTTCTTCCCCCTTTCTCAAGGGGTTTTCACGGACAGGAAGAAATCATTTCTGACTAAAAAATTCTATTGCTTAAAAAAAAAAAAATTTTTTTTTTTCTGTTGCTAAGTTGATACAATCAAGTTAAAAATTCTGCAGCACCATTCCACTTTTAATCATAAGTAACTGGCAGCAAAAGGATGTATAAAAATCACAACTGCTAATAGAGGGACTCATTCTGCACCAGACGGTACACTCATTTAAACCCTACATCAAAGGTACTGCCGTTAATTCCCTTTCCACTCGGGAGGAAACGGAGGCGCACACAGGATAGAGGACTTGCCCACAGCCCTTCCACTAGCCTCACAGCTGAGCTTCAAACCCAAGGCATCTGGCTCAAGTGCTCCTTTTCACTAAATCATACTGCTTCAAAGGTTTGCTAAAAACCAGACAAGACCTGAGCTCTTTACAGAGACTGAGGACATTCCAAAGCGATAGAGAGAGAGAGAGAGAGAGAGAGAGAGGAGGATAATCTTTGCAGTGAGGGGATTTTAGTGATACCACTACTGTTACTGTCAAGAATGGTCCAAAATAGGGCGCCTGGGTGGCTCAGTCGTTAAGCGTCTGCCTTCGGCTCAGGTCATGATCTCAGGGTCCTGGGATCGAGCCCCACATCGGGCTCCCTGCTCGGCGGGAAGCCTGCTTCTCCCTCTCCCACTCCCCCTGCTTGTGTTCCCTCTCTCGCTGTGTCTCTCTCTGTCAAGGAAATAAATAAAATCTTTAAAAAAAAATAAAAAAAAAATAAAAAAAAAAAAAGAATGGTCCAAAATAGGGCGCCTGGGTGGCTCAGTCGTTAAGCGTCTGCCTTCAGCTCAGGTCACGATCCCAGGGTCCTGGGATCGAGCCCCGCATCGGGCTCCCGCATCGGGCTCCCTGCTCAGCGGGAAGCCTGCTTCTCCCTCTCCCACTCCCCCTGCTTGTGTTCCCTCTCTCGCTGTGTGTCTCTGTCAAATAAATAAATAAAATCTTTAAAAAAAAAAAAAGGTCCAAAATATCCTCACTTTTTTTTATAAGACCTTTTTTTAAAAGATTTATTTATTTGAGAGGGAGCATGCACAAGTACGTGTGTGGGGGAGGGAGGGGCAGAAGGAGGAGGAGAGAGAGAGAATCTCAAGCAGGTTCCATGCTGAGCACAGAGCCCGCCGTGGGGCTCAATCTCACGACCCCGAGATCATACACCTGAACCAAAATCATGAGTCGGCCACTCACCCGTCTGTGCCACCCAGGCGCCCCAAAATGTCCCCACTTTTAAGCAGTACGAACCATAAAAGGTGCTACCATCCTTCGGCAACAAACCTTGAATTAAAAAGGCAATCTTTATTATAAAATATTGCTAACTGAAGAACAGCAAAATCTGTATTTCATCTTCGAGGAGGACGCTTGCTTTTTAGAGTCAAAACATGTACCGGCCAGCCCCCCCCCGCCCCCTTAGTTGTACCTGTGGTATTAGCTGAGAAAATACTTAACCAAATGACATTTATGGAATGGAACCAAAAGAAAGCAGGACCCATGTGAATTACCTATGCTCTAATCCTGGCTTCAGCTTATGTCCTCAGCCTCTAGGAAACCCATCTGAACAAAGAAGATTAATTTAAAAGCATCACTTCCTTCTTTCACAGATTTGGGAACCATTAAAAAAAAATCATATTCCCAAAGTCAGTCGTAATAGCAGGTACTAAAGAGATGGCCAGCACACTGGGCCCAGTGGACACAAAACGAAAGGACTTGCTTTTATTTATTTATTTTTTTTTTTTTTAAAGATTTTATTTATTTGACAGAGAGAGCAGACAGACCGAGAGAGAGAGAGAGAGAGAGTGTAGGGGAAGCAGCAGAGGAGAGGGAGCAGCAGACTCCCCACAGAGCAGGGAGCCCGATGTGGGGCTCGATCCCAGGACCCTGGGATCATGACCTGAGCCAAAGGCAGACGCTTAAAGACTGAGCCACCCAGGCGCCCCTATTTTTTTTTTTAAGATTTTATTTATTTATTTAGACAGTGGGAGTGAGGGGAGGGGCAGAGGAAGAGGGAGAGAGACAATCTCAAGCAGACTCTAAACTGACCGTGGAGCACGCGGGGCTCAGTCCCACAACGCTGAGATCATGACCTGAGCTGAAATCAAGAATCCGATGCTTAACTGACTGAGCCACCCGAGTGCCCCAGGACTTGCTTCTTTAAAGCGCTCTCCTAATCAGGGTTAAAGTACTAGACTGAAAACTCACTTGGCCACACCTCTTCCTAATTATGAAGGTATACGAACCGCACCCTAGATACACGGCCGCTCAGCGCTGGCGGTGTTGGTCAGAACCCTGGGTTCCACTCCTCACTCCGGAGTTTATGGCTCCACTCCGTGTCCCATGATGAAGATCAAAGCGGTCTGAAACTGTAGTTCTTCAAGATGAGGCACCAAGTCCCACCTTGGTTCTCACCACCCTGGAAAGAAGCCAGCTGATATCACGGGGCAGGGCGGGTAGTAAGGCATCACTTTGCAAGACAGCCACACTGCAGTTAAACGTACAAAATTCCCAGGGACCTACCCGGTTTCTGACCCTCTGCAGTCCCCCAGAGCATCCACCAGTCCGAATCTTAAAGAGGCCGACATTTGTCACACCTAACCTCTTCTTTCTGACAGAATCAATATATATAAGTACAATGATAATTCTCAGACAAGCATGTCACACTCCTGTTTCTTGTGAAAGACACTCACAGTAGTAGCCAGGTATCCAGGTATGATTTTGGGGGGTTTTTTGGGGATTTTTTTGTTTTGTTTTTTGGTTTGGGGGGTTTTTTGTTTGTTTTTTGTCTTTTTGCTTTACTGATAATTCTCCAGAAACCAAGAATCACAAAAGACTAATAATAATTCACATTATTACTGCAGTCCCCAAAACATTTCCTCCAAGACCTACCTCCTGGCATCGGTGTCCCAGGGATTCCCTCTGCCACTTTGCAAATTCAAGCTTCCTCTTTCCTGCCCCTCCAAGAGGCCTCAAAGTGCATTTCCAGGGGTCAGTCAGCCTAACACAAGTACCAAACTACAGGAGTTTTAGCTACCGCATGGTTTTCACTGACCTCCCAATATCATGTTTTGGAAATCGAAGCCCTGCCCGAGACAGATCGGACACCCCAAGTCACAAGGTGAACTACAGCAAATTTCAAAGTACGCTTTGCTCATCCGTTCCTTCAACAACACTCAGGAAGCATGAAGTGCCAGGCATGGCTTTAAGTGCTTGAGGTAAATCTGTGAGCAAGAACAAAGAGATTCCTGCTCTCGGGGAATTTATATTCAGTGGAGAAAACCAAAAACAAGTAAAGAATAAATGAGGTATCTGACAGATAATGGGAAATGGCTAGAAATAAAAGAGCAATGGAACAGACTAAGCGAGAGCAACACAGTAGGGCCCCCCTCAGAGCCACAGTGGGCCCTCAGGGCAGATCAGCACTGGAATTCCAGTCCAACCTTCCCACCTGAGGTAACTTCACTAGGTTCCTTGACCTCTGGAAGCCGCACAGGTATTCACACCTGGGAACAGGATCACCTGAGAGATAATCTGCTATCCAGAATCAGAGTGACTTGTCCTAGCAAGATCTTGGGCCCAGAGACAGCAGACTCTTCCCAAGCAAGATAAGGAAGAGAAAAACAAAAGGGGTGCCTGGGGCCAAGAGGACATTTCTGGCTTAAGGGAGATAGCCAAGGTGATAACCAACTCCCACCCTACAAGGCCCAGGGCAGGGCTCTAAAGGACAAATATACTTAAGGCATTTCTTTTCTTAAAAGCCCAACTGGGGGGGGTGGGGGGGGCGCCTGGGTGGCTCAGTCGGTTAGGCGTCTGTCTTCACCTCAGGTCATGATCCCAGGGTCCTGGGATCCAGTCCTACATCGGGCTCCTTGCTCAGCGGGGAGTCTGCTTCTCATTCTCCCTCTTCCTCTCCCCCTGCTTGTGCGTGCGCGGGCTCTCAGTCAAATAAATAAATAAAATTAAAAAAAAAAAAAAAATCGAAGTGGGAAGAAACTTTCTAATAATCCGTTCTTAAACAAGTTCCTATAGAGACAGAGATAGAGAGAGATCAGCCAGGGAATGCTGCCACCAAGTCTGGTTTCAGACTGGCTGTTCTTCCCCAGATTTGCAAGCCCAACAAAACTAGTCCGGCCGAGAAAACACACCTCATCGCTGGGAGTTCGAGCGTCACCCCACGATTTAAACAGGTGTGGTTCTCCAACGACCTGCAGGCTTTGATTTGACCAGCAACGGGGGTCATTTCAGTGTTGGCAGCAGATTTCTCAGAACCGGCCCTCTTCGGGATGGGAAGTCACCAGTGAAGAGGTACGAACTGCAAGACCTTGAGAAGCATGTCCCAGTTGCTGGTGTTTGGGCAGAGCCTCCTGGGGCAAGAGGAGCGGGCACACAGTGACTCCAAGTCCAGGCCACCCCCTCCCCCTAAATGTCCCTGACAAGACACTCGCGCTCAACACAGCACTTTCTTCACACAGAAAGAAATGAGATGTTACAGAGTGTATGCACCAAGCAAGCACAAAGATCCAACAGAATGGGACTTTCTCATCAATTAAAACTATACTAGCAGAGATTATTAGACATTTTCCTGTTACTGAAGGTTCCATAGGTCCTCACTGTTTGGAAGAAGGCATGCTTTTCCATTCCTATGGAAGGAAGGAATGTCAAGAGGTAGTAGACAATTGCCTAGTGCTGAACTCTGGGATATTCTGCATTGAACCCTTTCCCAAAAATCTAAGTTTCAAAACAAGCAACGCGATCGAACCAAAAAGCTCACATTACTTTGTGAAAAGGGAGGCTGGCAGCCTGGTTTAAGGGGAAGACGCTGACCTAGAGTCAGAATTCCAGCATTTAGATCCAGCTGATACTATAGAACAAGACCGTTTTTTTTTACCCTCACCTGGATGGGTGAGGGTGGATGGATCGCTCTCCAGCCACTTGGCTTTTCTGTTTGTGTGAAAGATAAAGGTTGCTTTAATGTCCAGTTGAGAAACAGACTCTACACAGAATAATGGAAGGACAAGGCCATTCCCGAAGGGAAGAGAGAAAGACAGAAAGCCACAGAAAACCAAAGAAAGGCAAAGACAGAAAGGCATAGAAAGACAGAAAGAAAAGGTAAGCTTTTCAGCTATAAAAGGAAGGCATGAGCTACGGGTACACCCAGCATGGATGAATCTCAAAAAGACACTGCAGTGAAGGAATTCGACACGAGCGTTTCCATTTATAAGAAATTTTACAATAGTGTTAGAAATCAGGTCAGCATTGGCCCAGGACTGGGAGAGGGGGGGAAACTGGCTGCAAAGAGGCATAAATAAGGGAACTTTCTGAGGTGACAGAAATGTTGCATCGGGACGCCTGGGTGGCTCAGTCGGTTAAGCATCTGCCTTCGGCTCAGGTCATGATCTCGGGGTCCTGGGATGAGTCCCTGCTCGGCGGGGAGCCTGCTTCTCCCTCTGCCTGCCGTCCCCCCCGCTTGTGCGTGCACCCACACACACTCGCTCTCATTGATAATTAATTAAATCAAATTAAATTAAATCTTAAAAAAACAGTGCTGCAGTATCTCAATGGGATGGTAATACCCAGGTGTATGCAGTTGTCAAAATTTATCCAACTGTACGCTTGAAAGCATTGTGTTGTAAATTGTAGTTCGACAGACTTGACTTTTTAAAAAATTCTGAACAGATTTGCAATTGTCTAAAAACAAAAGAAGGATAGGGGAGGTAGAATTGAGCTATGACAACTCATTAGGTTAAACTGATTTTTCTGGAAAGTAGCCACCCAAATTAAATACAAGTCAAAGCCAAAAGCCACACCTTTGGTGATACAGTTGAGGGACCTGGTCCAATTGTGGAAAATTCCTCCAAGTTTCATGCTGTTAAAAGTGACTTATTAAAGAAATATTTACAATACAAACCCTTTCGACACTTGAGACATTTAAAGGAAAAGTAGATTTTATCTTAAAAAAAAAAGGAAAAGGCAAGAGAAAACTAAAAAGTCACTTCTCTGCAAAATGAATCAGCGTGCCATGTGTGGTTTGTGTGAAGGGATTTGTTTCCGTGTTGTGCAGAAAAGCAAATCCAATACTAATCTGTGGAGAGAAAAAGATGTGCTCACAAGTGTTGATACTTTTTCAAACCCAGAAATTTACACTCCCACGTCTGAGGGAGGCTCCCCACACTTGGGCTTTGTACCAGGTGGAAGGAAGCAGGCGATCAAGCACTCCTGGGGTGGTTACTGGATTTGGAGTGGGGATGATATGGATCTCCTGCCCCAGTCTCTCAGCTTCTAGACACCCACAGAGGGCAAACAAAGAGTGCTGATTTTCAAAGTTGAAACCCCATCTCATGGAAGACATTGGTCAGAAGTCCCAGGCCCATTCCCTTTTAGTACCTGCAGGAACTTCCATACAAAGGTGAGGGTATCCCCATGTCTCCAGAACTGCCTGTCATGAAATTGCAGAGAGCATGGGCCAGAAACAGGAGTGGGGGATGGGGATGTAGTCAAAGCAGGCCTCGTGCCATCTTGAGCATCCCTATGCTAGAATTCAGGGCCATCTTTCACTCAGCTTGTGTTTTGCTATGTAAATCGTGTTTCGGTTTTGGTTGGGGTAATATGGGAGGGGGAGACTTATTAATGCTATCTACAAATGGTAAGTTCAACAGACAGGTTTTTTCCACTGTGACTAGTCATTTGTAAAGAATACTGATTTTCTTAATTTTATTCTGCAAAGCGGCTATGGCAGGAAGCGTCACTTTTATGCTGTTCTGCAGGGTAATGATAAAAACTAATATTCATGTATTTTTACATAAATCACATGCTTGTTTTGCTCTAACCAGTAGTAGGAGGCAAAGGCACTTAAGCAGCACTTCTAGAAATTAAATTAGTTATCTGGTGTTCATCTGTTTCACCAAAGACGCCCAGCACAGCCACCAAGCCAGGCTGGGAAAACCTCCCTTGCCTCAATCCACAGCTGGATTAGCTGCTTCTTAAGAAGACAGGGTGCACCCTCTGTTCCCACTGCTTCCCTGACTCTTCTTTTAAATTCCAGATCTTTTTAAACTGCGTCGTAATACCTGTTTCCTGGAGAAAATACAACTAAGCCTTACCTCTTGAGTATCCCTCCCTCTCCCCCAAGTCCTGCGTGCTCTTTCCCACCTCAGAACCCTAAAATGCACTCTGGAACACGCCACTCTCCACCACCCTCTCCACCTGCTCCCTCCCTGCCCACAGCACCCCTGACACTTGGTTTACCAAACACTCGTCCCTCCCTGTGTAATAAGTGTAATGCCCCTCCCTGTGTATTAAGTGTAGTAAACGTAACAGCCGCCCAATGGGTGCCCAGCACTCAGCGCGGGCCCAGCATATAGCAGGCAATCAATAAATATTACTCAGATAAACAAACAAAAATAAAACTGAATGTGTTTTGACCGCGCGGATATACAAACACTGCTGATTTGGGTATATAACCTTTTACAGTATGTTTCCTGAACAAATACCTTATTTATTGAAATGACTTTACCAGAAAAAAAGATTAACCTGTACATACTGTTTCCTCACTTTGCTTCTCTCATTTACAACATTATGTCATTAAATATTCTTGCTACCATATCATTTCAATGATTGCATGGAACAGATGTTCCCTAATTTAACCAATCCCCTATTGGTTACCATTTTTCAGTATGATACACAAGTGAAGTACACTTGATACATATCCCTATGGCCAAATCTAAATAAATTCCTACAAGCAGAGTAGCTGAATCAAATGGCAGGCAAAATGTACTAGCTATAATATACCGAGAGCTTGAAACAGGGGTTACGAGTTTTTGAGGATAATAACGGGGTCTCCACAACCAGAATAACAGAGGCCCCTGAAAACTTCATTTGAAAAATGGCTGAGGCAACACAGGGTTGTTCAGCCCAGAGAAGATGGAACAATGAGCCTGCGGGATGGGAGAGAATGTTTAGCTACATCGGAGGACAAAACTGGAAGCAGCTGAAAGAGACTGAAAGAGGTACTCCATCAAATTCGAAAGAATGGAATTTTCCCCCAAGAGCTTTCCAACGTGGACTCTGCAGTTGCTTTAAGTATTCAGGCCCAGGCAGGCCAGAATCCCGACGAGGGAAAAGACATGGGGCCAGCGTCACCGGGAGGTCAGTCAGTCACCCAAAAAAGATCACTCGTGTTCGTTTACTACTCTTTCAACCTTCCAGAGGGCCCCCCACTGCATTCTTCAGGCAAAACTGGAAAACAGCCATAGTGAAACTTTCCTACGTTAACCAAAGCCCTATCAGAGCTCACGGCCTATTGACCGCACACAGGCCGCGGCCAAGCACAAAGTCATGGTGGACCAAACAGCCGGCTCAGTCACCAACAGCACGGTAGCATTTTTTTTTTTTTTAAAGAGGGAGGAGCATGAGGCGGGGGAGGGTCAGAGGGAGAAGCAGCAGACTCCCTGCCGAGGAGGGAGCCTGATGCGGGACTCGATCCTGGTACTCCAGGATCACGACCTGAGCCGAAGGCAGTCGCCCAACCAACTGAGCCACCCAGGCGCCCAGGGTAGCGTATTTTAATGGCAGATCTCATGTCTTCTCAAAATGGGGAGAGTCTGACTTCACTCACCACTTATGGCCCTCACTGTAATAGATGTAATAAGAATAAATGACTCTCCTGATAACATTTGGTACAATTGCTTAATCTCCCTGGTTTTTTGGGGGGGGGGGGTTTCGTTTTTTTTTTTTTTTTAAGAAAGGAAGGCATTCAACAGATCAACTGTCACTATTTAACCACAAGGTGGGGAGTAGGGGGATAGGGTTATCTCTTCCTCAATTTCTACCAACGTTCATATGTAAATGAAGTAAGTTTCTAAAAGATACCTTTTTTTTAAGATTTTATTTATTTGTTTGTTTGTCAGCGCACAAGCAGGGGCAGAGGGAGAGGGTGAGGCGGGCTCCCCGCAGAGCAAGGAACCCGATCCCAAGAGCCCAGGACCCCAGGATCATGACCTGAGCCGAAGGCAGATGCTTAACCAACTGAGCCACCCAGGCACACCACCACCCCCGCCTTTTTTTTTTTTTTTTTAAATAAGGAAAGTAAAAGGAGGAGCAAAAACAACATTATATTTCCACTTCTTTGGACGTCTTGGTTTCTCGGGAAAGGCAGCGGGATAAACGAAACGGCAAACGGTGCCAACGGCAAGTCTTTGGTGGCTATGAGTAAGATTCAGGAGCCAGACAGCCCGCGAGCTGGGGCCTGACATGTGGTTAACAGTACCTGCTGACATGGGTGGTGTAAGGATCAGATGAGTTAATACATGTAAAACGCTTAAGACAACCGCCCAGCACTCAGCCAGTGCCACGGAACTGTCAGACGCATTTTCACCCTCGCTGTCATTTCCATGTGGACAAAGGCGGATGAGAACCATGAGAATAATGAAGGACCTTGCGTAAGCATGAAGGGCTGGCGAAGAGGTTTATTTTTTAAGTATGGGGGGGAGCGCCTGGGTGGCACAGTTGGTTCAGGGTCTGACTCGGTTTCAGCTCGGGTCTTGATCTCGGGGTCCTGAGTCCAAGCCCCAGGCTGGGCTCCACACTGGACATGGAGCCCACTTAAAAATAAATTGATTAATTAATTAAAGATGCAAGCAGAATCGCCGTCAAACAGTCCACCTTCTAAAATTTCATTTAGCAAAACACAGGGAGACTAAGGTGGCGCAGTCGGTTAAGCATCCTGCCCTTGATCCTGACTCAGGCCAGGGACTCAAGGTTTGTGAGCTGGGGCCCCTGATGGGGCTCTGCACTCAGTGCGGAGTCTCCCTGAGATTCTCTCTCCCTCTGCCCCTCCCCCCGCGCTCTCTCTCTCTAAAATAAATGAATAAATCTTTTTTTAAAAATAAGTCAATATTTGCCTGGGTAGCTCAGTTGTTAAGCGTCTGTCTTTGGCTCTAGGTCATGATCCCAGGGTCCTGGGATCGAGCCCCGCATCAGGCTCCCTGCTCCGCGGGAAGCCTGCTTCTCCCTCTCCCACTCCCCCTGCTTGTGTTCCCTCTCTCGCTGTGTCTCTCTCTGTCAAATAAATAGAATCTTTAAAAAATAAAAAATAAAAAAATAATAAGTAAATAAATAAACGCAGAATGCATTTCATCATAGGAAGGAGGTTTTCAGATGGTAGTTGCGTTCCTAAGACAACACAAAGGAGTTAAAACAAAACTCGCTAGGAGAATAATGTAAAAAGAGGGAAAAGATTAAGATGACTAAAAGCTGCTAAGGGACATTACAGGGAACAAAACAGAATTATCTGCACGGATCCAAAAGACTGGAAAAATTCAATGAGAAAGTGATGTCACTACCATGCTGTGTCATGAGCATTAGAATGGAAACTCAGGTTTGAATGAGAAAAACCAACTCAGGGTTTCTAGTTTAGCAAGTGCTTGTTTTAGCTGTCACTGACTGGCTCCAAAGAAAATAATTAAGTTTTAAGCTACACTGGCTAGGAGTCTGGATTTCTTGGACCTGATGAATTATGCACTATAATGAACTCTGCAAATTAACTGAAACCAGACTCTGCTATCCTAGCAAATTTGGGCAATGAATATGTATTTCCCATTGGCTACTCGTAAGACGTCTGAAATTAATCACATAATTAAAGGGAGAAACTAAAGTACAGAAATATACAAAATTCACCCCCCCCAAACAAAAGTGATGTTGATTTATGGAAGTGCATCATCAGAAAAGGGAAAACTATCCAGTGCAACATCCAAAGCCTCAAATACCAGATAATGAAATTCAAAAATGGACCAGTCAAATTTCCTGGTGGGTGAGATACAGGTCTTTTTTAGAAGCCACAACCGTCTCCCTTCTTTTCCCCAAAACAGAGCTCCGAGGAATTTTAAAGCTTGAATGTAAATGTTCATTGCAATGCACTAAAAACAGAACAAAGAAAACAGATACTTAAACTTTAAAGTGTAAGGATGCAGACAGGAGAAAAGACAGGCTGTCAATCTTGCCCCACCTTCCATTTGTTCTCCATTGCACCTGCCCCTCGTGCTTTTCTCCCTACTTGTACCTTGTTCTGCCCTCCTCTTTTTTTTTTAAAGATTTTATTTATTTATTTGACAGAGAGACACACAGCGAGAGAGGGAACACAAGCAGGGGGAGTGGGAGAGGGAGAAGCAGGCTTCCCGCCGAGCAGGGAGCCCGATGCGGGGCTCGATCCCAGGACCCTGGGATCATGACCTGAGCCGAAGGCAGACGCTCAACGACTGAGCCACCCAGGCACCCTGCCCTCCTCTTCTGAAAGGACTTCCCACGCCTGTTTAAAAGTCCAAACAATTCCAAACTCAACTATGCTGTCGAAAACAGCTTCTAGGGAGGAGCTGATAAGATTCTGTTTCTTGACCGAGGTGCTGGTTAAACAACAGGTATGTTCAGTTTCTGAAAACTCCAAATGTACATTATGATTTGTCAACACATCTAACGTGCTACTTCAACAGAAAGTTTGAAGATTTTGGGGAGCACCTGGCTGGCTCAGTGAGTGGAGCATGTGACTCCTGATCGTGGGGTTGTGAATTCAAGCCCCACATTGGGTGCAAAGACTTTTTTTTTTGAGAGAGAGAGACAGAGAGAGCATGAACGGGGGGGGAGGGGCAGAGGGAGAGAGACAAGCAAACTCCCCACTGAGCACAGAGCTCCATCCCAGGACCCAGATCCAAAGTCAAGACATTTAATGGACTCAGCCACCCAGGCATCCCAGGTGCAAAGACTACTTAAAAAATAAAATTTGAGGGGCACCTGGGTGGCTCAGTTGGTTAAGCAACTGCCTTCAGCTCAGGTCATGATCTCAGGGTCCTGGGACCGAGCCCTGCGTCCCGCTCCCTGCTCAGCGGGGTGTCTGCTTCTCCCTGTCACTCGTGCTCTCTCTCCCTCCCTCTCTCTCTCTCTCAAATAAATAAAATCTTAAAAAAAAAGAAAACATAAACTGACTAATTCTCCGCATTTTAAAAACTGTGGCTAAAATCACAGTAGTGAATGCTAGTGAATTCTTTCCTTAAAGAAGTTGAGAATGTGTGTATGTGCATAATGTGATGTGTAAAGCACAAATACCCTTGAGATGGTGAGATCCCTTGTAAACACTCATACGCCATCCCAGTAATTCCTAAGACTTCACTTGAGCTGGTGAGTTCATCTCTTAACACTCAGAATGTCAGGTATTGGGGGAGTACCCAAAGGGACCAGAAAAACACCAAGGCCAAAAACCCTTGTATAAGACCCCTTGAACTTCGTTTTATACTCGGTCAACAAGGACATCTGCTCTGCCTACTACCCAACTACGAGGTCACAGACCGCGGGGAAATAAGCTGCTTTACTCACACATAAGAACCCTATTCTAGCTTGAACCTCAACTCATCTGCAGATGGAAATAACAAGAGAAACACCACCAGGGAAGGAAACCAATTTTAACTCGAAGCAGGACTGCGTTCCACGAAGAGACGATGGTGCATCAGAATGGAATTGAGCGTGGTGAAAAGACTCTCCATCAGCGAGCTAGGGCATCTGGGGGAGCCCAGATCCCAACTGCTTGCAGCCCCTCGAGTCAGGATATGTAGAGAAGGGGGCGCTGCTCGAGATGGCCAGCCCACGTTCATCTCCGGTGGACATGTGTTAAATCCTCCCCTCCTGGCCACTGCGGAACAAAAGCCCCATGGCTAACCTTCCAAGGACAGGCAGCCGCAGATTTTCCAGGAGGACATCACAGGCAACAAACCCAGTCCAACAAAACCCCAAGCTTGTGCTTGCTCCCCGCCAGAAGCGGAGAAAACTCTGGGGTGGGCTCCCTGGGTTGACTGTGGGATTTGGGGCAGAAATCCACAGAGCCCCTGGGCCCACAAGGAAACGCTCAATGAATGTTTGTTGATGGATTCTGAGGTTGTGATTTTTTAAAGAGTTCAAGGGAAAAGGGCCATGGTAAAGTCAAAAGTAAAGCATCAGTCATCTAGCAATGGGAGTCCGAGAAGGGCCACTGGATAACGGTCTGGCCGATGCAGGGAGGGCTGGACCCCCACAAGCCGGCTTCTTCCCGGTGTCTGCAGCTTGACCGCCTGGAAAAGGCTGCCGAGAGAGATGGAGAATCCTCCTGCTTTAGAGAAAATGAATTATCACCTCTCCAGGAGGTTACCCCAGAAAGTGCTGGTTAATCTACCTAAATTATAGTGGGCAATCAGTAAACCATGTCCAGTCTCTACCACCCACTCCAGGAGGGAGGAAAAAAGGAGGTGGGGTGGGGAAAAGGCAGGGACAGCAGAGGTTGGAAAGCTCAAGGCAGAATCGAGGCCGGATGATCACAGGTTCTCATGGCTGATTAACCGGGGGGTAGTCACCACTACCACCTGTGCTTACTCTAGGAATGTCTACAAGCCCTTGGTATTTACTAGCTCCTCTAATCACCCCTACACCAACCCAACTGGGAAGATACTCACCCCGATCGTCTCAGCTAAAGAAACTGAAGCACAGAACATGTAAGCAACTTGCCCAAAGTCACACAGCTTGAACAAATGGCAGTTAGGATGTGAACTCATTGCTCTTAGCCATAAACTATGCACTGGGTTGAGTTCTGGGTTCAAGATTATCTATTACTAACCCTACAGCCAGCCAGGATGCATCCCAGGTGAACTAAAAAGAAGGCACCGAACATTACCAATTACAAACACAGTTAACTTCTGCACCCGAAATATTGCAAATTGAAAACTTACACTCCCCTCAATTATACTGTCCTGTTCAACTAGCTTCCCTTCCGTAATGGTGACTGGATTTGGGGTTTTTCTGGGGGACAGGATGTTGAGGCCAGTATTAAAAAATTCATCATCAAATGATTTTACTCATAATCATTTAAGTAATTACCAAAAGGGCAACTCTTCTCAAAGTAGGGTCTAATGTGACTGGGCAAAGAGGGTGGACAAGCATTTTACATAGTGCTAATAAAAAGGAAACAAAACTGCTGAGCTTTAGAAGATCAAGCCCTGGGCGCCTGGGTGGCTCAGTTGGTTAAGCGACTGCCTTCGGCTCAGGTCATGATCCTGGAGTCCCTGGATCGAGTCCCGCATCAGGCTCCCTGTTCTGCAGGGAGTCTGCTTCTCCCTCTGACCCTGCCCCCTCTCATGTGCTCTCTCTCATTCTCTCTCTCTCAAATAAATAAATAAAATCTTTAAAAAAAAAAAAAAAAGATCAAGCCCTGAGGATAAAAAAGCCTCCTAAAGAGGAAAGGCCCAGGGCAGCAGGTGCAAGTGAACTTACAGGTGGGCCGATGGACCTCGGTCACGCTCCCGCCCCCCACCTCCTGGCTCAGGACCAGCTGGTTTGAAATGCATCCTCGAAAGCCTACCCCGGACAACTGAACCACCACAGGTGCTACCACAAGACCCCTGGGTGATTCCTGTGCAGGTCTCAGAAGTGCTGCCCTGTGGGATGTATGCCTTGAGACACAATCACACCTCCTGCCAGCAAGCAAGCGAAGGAGGGCGGTCAAGGAACGAACCGCTGTACAGCTGTCAAAATGAGCCCCAAATTTCTACAACTTACCTTTACAACCACACATAAGAATTGCCATTTTATTCTAATTCCTGCCATCAAGCACAAACAGAGAGGAAGTTTATTGAAAATTCTGTGTTCATAACCGTCACCAATTTTTTTTTTTAAAGATCTTATTTATTTAATTGACAGAGAGAGAGACAGTGAGAGAGGGAACACAAGCAGGAGGAGTGGGAGAGGGAGAAGCAGGCTTCCCGCTGAGCAGGGAGCCCTATGCGGGGCTTGATTCCAGGACCCCGGGTTCATGACCTGAGCCGAAGGCAGACGCTCAACGACTGAGCCACCCAGGAGCCTCAACCGTCACCAATTTAGAAAATGAACCACCAGAAATCCTGTGACCACAATAAATGTATTATTAAATGAGTTCTCTGTTCTTCTTTGTGTTAAAATGGTCTCCCCTGGGCAGTGGGCAGGAAGCCCTATTTTAGATATAGGAGAAATCCCCAGTTATAAAAGTGCATCACTGTGAAATCAATGAAGATGGCGAAATTAGAAAATTTGGAAAAGAATGTAAAGAAACTTCAGTACATTTAATCAATATGAAGTATGTACATAAACCATCCTCAATATCATCAAAGCAAAAACAGAACTTACACCTTTAGGCTTTTAGCTACTAAAGCTACACTGGGCGGCTTTCTTCTTCATTACTGAAGTAACACATTTATAATAATTGTAAAATGAGGGATTTGGATGTCATAAATCATTATTACCTTTCATGCAGAAAGATCAAAAGGCATCCCCTTCCCCTCCTACGTAAGGAGTTAGAGACCAATTTTTTCCTGTCAGAGATATACTTTTCCATGTTCCCAGTGACCCAAAAAACACAGCAACGTACAATTCGCCAACACTAACAATCTCTGTTAATCACAATTTTTAGTCCTCCAGAAAAACAAGGAGCTCTCCTTGTTAAAGCCTAAGTCATTAAACCAGACATTTCCTTCACAGCCTAAGAATAAAATGTGTCCATCAACACACCAAGAGAGCACCCTCCTTTCCTGATGTGAACATAATACTCAAGTCCCCAAGCAAGTTTCCCTTATGTTTCAAATACATACAGGACAACGATAGCTCTGCATTCATTCTTCCCATCAAACCGTGGTGCACAGAATTGTCCCACATAAACCACTCTCAAGGACTTACAGGCCGCAGAGTTAATTCTATAAAGGAAAGAAAATGTGGGGCACCTGGGTGGCTCAGTCGGTTGAGCGTCCGACTCTTGGTTGTGGCTCAGGTCATGATCTCAGGGTCGTGGGGATGGGCTCTGTGCTGAGCGGGGAGTCTGCTTGGCATTCTCTCTCTCCTTCTCCCCCTCCCCCCAGCACGTGCTCCCTCCTTCCCCCCCCCCACTCTAAATCTTTTAAAAGAAAGAAGACCTGGCCAACAATGAAGATGGGTTGCGATTATCCATTAGCGTAATGTAGTCTCCACAGTCAATAAACCAATGTCACTTCCAGTCATGCAGATGACACCGGGTGAGAGGCTAGAAAGAAATCAAGATATAAATGAGATGTTCTGTAAACATCCCAAGGAGTACACTGATGACTGATTTCAAGCCAAAACGTCTAAAGCTCGTGACAGAAAGTGAAAAGCCCATGATTAATACGGTCTCTCTTCTAAATGCATTCATGTTATGCTCACCCGCTCACCAGTCTCTGAAAAGAGAAAAAACTTTTATGTGGGGGGGAAAAAAAGAGCTCAAGTTCCCATCTGCTAACTTGAGTCACACCCTATCATTTTGTAGCTTTCCTCCTTACGTGGCCCTGCTGTTCCTTTGGAATTTTTAAAGACCTAGGATTTCAGTAATTACAGCCATTTCAGAAATAGTTACTGAAAACTTAGTTACTTACACACGTACACTGCTTTAAATGTTTGCCTGCCAGTCTTCGGTTTGTAAAGAGAATACACGTAGGGAATCTTACTTTTATACCCCGGATCTTCCCGCCCCAACGTATTCTGCTTCCTGGCTACCCGAATTCCCTCCCCGGAGAGCTGCCTACTGACTGACAAATGGTAACTGTATCCCTGATACAGTCTGGATAACCCTCACCCTTCTTTTAAAAAGATTTTGAGGGCACCTGGGTGGCTCAGTCATTAAGGGTCTGCCTTCGGCTCAGGTCATGATCCCAGGGTCCTGGGATCGAGTCCCACATCGGGCTCCCTGCTCCGCGGGAAGCCTGCTTCTCCCTCTCCCTCTCCCCCTGCTTGTGTTCCCTCTCTCGCTGTGTCTGTCTCTGTCAAATAAATAAAATCTTAAAAATAAAAAAGATTTCGAATTAAGAATGCAAGCTTTGTGAAACAGGGCTTATGGATAGCCTCCTCCCTTTCTCCACCCCTCTTGCACACGCACGCACACACACACACAGCAGCAGTGACAACATGGGGCACTAACTTGGTCTTTGCAAACAGACTCCACCATCCAGTAATTGGCTCATAAATTTCATTCATAACTTGAAACAGAAAGGTCCCAAAATGAGTGATCTGTAATTTTAAATGTTGTCATTATTCTCCCGGCTGCAAGCAGTTAAAGAAGGCCTTGCGAGCTCATGAATTACGGGTGCAGTTTATTACTCGGAATAAGCTCCGAATGAGCACAGTATCTCAGGAAGCTGGAGATGAAGGGAGAGGGGTCATGGGCAAAGCCCAGATGCTTCCGTGGAACAAAACTTAAATGTCAACTGTCCAATCCTAGTGGAGTGATCTTTCTGCTCCCAGGCCCCCAGCTTTACCTCAATGCCCACAGCACACCTCTAAGGTGGAGAAGTTTTACACATGTATTACTGTGCATTTTGTCCTTAAAATAGACTTCAGATCACCTTGTGAATTTATTCGTCTTTAAGCAGAGGGTTTCGGTTTTTTTAAGATTTTATTTATTTATTTGACAGAGAGAGACAGCACAGGCAGGCAGAGGGAGAAAGAGAAGCAGGCTCCCTGCTGAACAGGGAGCCCGATGCGGGGCTCGATCTCAGGACCCTGGGATCATGACCTGAGGTGAAGACAGACGCCCAACCGACTGAGCCACCCAGGCGCACCTAAACAGCGGTTTTTAAATGCTTAGGAGAGGAAAGGTATAACAGATCAGAGAATTAGGAAAACCACATCCAACCTTCACTGCTAAAAAGTTTTCCAACAGATTTCAGTCTATGCATCCTAGTTCCACATCATCCCAACCCCAAATAGAGGGTTAAACACACACACTCTGGAATCAGTGATTTATTCTCCCAAATACTGATGAGAAAACACATTTCATGTTCATCTGGAAGTCCAGGGATAGGAGACACCAGAAACTCTGGGTTGCGGGGAGACATGGCAGGAAGCCCACACCCACAGAGAGCCTGAGACCTTGCCCTTGGCCGGACAAAGTCCAGGTTTCCAAGGGACAGCAAGCCGAGCGATAACCAAGAGAAGACCAGGTGATCATCCTCAAGGCAGGCAAGTGAGACCAACAGAAAAAATGATTCAATACGACGTATCTTATCTCATTCACCCACACCCACCCCTTTGAAGTGAGGAAACTGGCAAGGCTGCCTCAGTAACTTCCGGCCAACTGAGGATTGCTCTGGAAACTGCAGTGGGGCCATCTGGGTGGCCCCCAAGCTACGGTGCAGTGGAAAGAAAAGGGAACAGAGACAAAGACCACAGGTTTTGGAAGAGCTGGGCAGACTTGCTCTTATTTCCTCTCCCAGGCCTAACAGAGCAGGAAACCAGGGCTTCTGAAGGCAAGACAACCTACGTTTGTATTCCAGCCCCGCCCCCTCCCCTAAGCTTAAATTCCCTACTCAGGAATAACAGGGGATAACGCCAACTTTGAGAGCTGATGTTATGAGCTTAATGCCCTAAGGCACAAGGGAACACAGCCAAAAGCGGGAACTCAACGGATGTTTTGGTTCCCAAAGAAGGGGTTCCACCAGCGTGCAGACCCTCTCCCCAGGCCCCCACCCAGAGATCAATGCCATTTCTTCCCTGGGCCAAGCACACCTGCAATGCTGTTGAGGAGAAACTGGAAATGTTCGTGTCCCCACTGACGCCTGCATTTTTACAAATTAGTTGTTGGTAGAGGCCGCATGAGTACAACACAGCTGATGCTCTTCACACAGCTTTGGTGTTTCCCAAAGGGGATCCCAGGGAACCCTAGGGCAGTGGGTATTATCAAAATCGGGGTTCATTGATGAACTAAGTTTGAGAAATGTCAGGTTAAACAGGTTTCTTTCTCTTAGGCACTGTGATTCTCTAAGAAAGCGTCCTAGTACCCCCAAATTACCTGACCACTGAAGCTTCTTGCTTCCCTTGCCCCCACACAACAGAATGTATTTCTCAGAACACACTTGCGATATACCACACAACCGTGTCTCATTCCATTTTGTTGGTGGTTTGATTCAGGTCTTATTTGAGGGGAGAGTGTTTTCCTGAGTAATAAATAAATGAATGTTCACTATAAAAAGTAAACTACACTGAGTGCATCGGGTTTATTCTCTACAGCCTAGAGAAACTGAAAAAGGCAATTATCCTAATCCTTTGAGATTTCCACCGCGCACATAACAGAAAGTTATTAACAAAACGTAACTGGAGACACTCGTGAAATGGCAAGTTCTCACCGTAGTAATGAACTCAGGACCTTTCACAACACTGTGACTTCATTATAAATTGTCTAGCAAAAACTAGCAGTCACTTTTTCAGGAAATACTTTATTTTTACTATCTAAATAAAGGTATGAGAAAATAGAGAGGAGTCCTGAGAAACTATCTAATAAAGCAAATTAACAAACTGAAAACAAAATGCCTTGAGCTACAATTCAAATGCAGTTTTGATTACATTCTGATTACATCAATTTCTGTTGCCATATATGAAGAAAAAGTTGGATACACTCCCCAAAATGTCTTGGTTACTAAATTTCTGCTGAAGGGGTGCCTGCCTGGCTAGCTCAGCTGGTAGAGCATTCAACGCTTTGATCTTGGGGTCTTGAGTTAGAGCCCCATCATGGGGGTAGAGATTACTTTAAAAAATATTAACAGGGGCGTCTGGGCGGCTCAGTAGGTTAAGCATCTGACTTCAGCTCAGGTCATGATCTCAGGGCCCTGGGATTGAGCCTCGTGTCCGAGTCCGCACGGGGGGGATGGGGGCTCGGGACTCCACACCCAGCAGGGAGTCTGCTTCTCCCTCCCCCCTTTCCCCGCTCATGCTCTCTCTCTCAAAATAAAAAAAAAATCTTTAAATAATAGTAATAATAATAATAAATTTCTGCTACAGCGTTCCTGGGGAGAGTCCCTTAAAGAACAAGCATTACAGGGCGCCTGGGTGGCTCAGTTGGTTAAGCGACTGCCTTCGGCTCAGGTCATGATCCTGGAGTCCCGGGATCGAGTCCCACATCGGGCTCCCTGCTTGGCAGGGAGTCTGCTTCTCCCTCTGACCCTCCTCCTTCTCATGCTCTCTGTCTCTCATTCTCTCTCTCTCTCAAATAAATAAATAAAATTAAAAAAAAAAAAAAGAACAAGCATTACATTGTAAATGTGATTTAACAGTCTTACATCTACTATTTGTGTACAGATTTGGATTACCGTTAAGAGCAAGATGAATATCCTAGTTCCCCAGTCTTTTTCATTTTTCTACCTTCTGAATTTTCTCTACTACATATACACTCCTTTCAAAAGGAAAAACATGAACGTGTTATGTTTAGAGAGAAAATATAACTAAATAATGTCGTATTTTATTTTTTTCCAACTTCCCTGCCCATTCTTGACACATTAGTAGGAAAGGATTCCAAAGAGTCAAAGAGGTTGGGACCCGCCACAGCAGGGGTCCAGAGGCAAGGAAGAGAATGAATGGAACTCACCAACCCTGGTGAGTAGGGGCAAATATCCCTAGCAAGACTTGTACGCGGTCCAGGAATGGACGGGACTTATAAAAGCCAAACCACGTAAGTAGTAAACCCAGGACAAGACAGGCAAAAAGAAATCATTAAAAATACCGAGTTCAAACACCTATGAAGATGCCTTGGGTTAGGAATTCTGAGACTCGCTACACCTACCCCAATGGGAGCGGACACGTCAAGGATGGAGCCACTCGGAGGATGTAAGCAGGAAGCCACAATATAGACAAAAGCCACCCGAGGTGCTGTGAATGCCGTGGCGTAAACCAAAATGGAAAATGAAATTAAAGACAAAATTTTTGCAACGGCATCAAAGACCGTAAGATGGGTCAAGATACAGACGGGGCTGGGAAAGTACATGATGAGCCTGGCACCCCTTGCTGGGGCGGAAAGTAAGGGAGCACCGCCCAAGGAATGAATGGGACATGGTACAGGGACACGGCGGATGACTCGAAGGGCCCCCCGATTATTAACTTCCTCATCGATCAAACTAAACTACAGTTTTGTAAGAGGACAGTCTCATGTTTTAGCAAATACACACGGGAGTATCTGGGGAGAAAGGGGGGTTATGTCTGCAACTTACACTCCAACAACTGAGAAGTGACTAAGGATGTGGTGGGAGAGGGACACAGAGACAGGAGAGAATAGAACACAAACATGATAAAATGTTGAAATGACAGAAATCCTTTGTACTATTTCCACAACTTTTCATTTAAAAGTAAATTTTACAACATACCACAAACTAAGGAGAGAAAAGGGGGGGGGAAGCATGGAGGAAAAAAGTCCCCAAGAGTTGAGAGATGGGACAGGGTATCAGTGTCACCGACTTCTCTAGCAAAATCCACAAGCTTGGGGCGCCTGGGTGGCTCAGTCGTTAAGCATCTGCCTTCGGCTCAGGTCATGATCCCAGGGTCCTGGGATCGAGCCCCGCATCGGGCTCCCTGCTCAGCGGGAAGTCTGCTTCTCCCTCTCCCACTACCCCTGCTTGTATTCTCTCTCTCGCTCTCTGTCAAGTAAATAAATAAGATCTTTAAAAAAGAAAAATCCACAAGCTTGAATGAATACCCCCAAAAAAGATACCATTCGAAGCACTGCAAATGTCCAACTGCAGTCACGTATGCCAAGAATCATGCCAAGACTAATAAAAAGTAGCATTTACTTCAGGCTAATAAAAATGTGACTGACCAAGCCACTTAACAAAAATGGTACTGACACAAGCATTTCTTTTTGGAAGTTACTCAAAAGGTAAAAGGAAACTTTGCTTTTTGGACTGAAAAGAAGATCAGAAAATGAAGGAGAAAGGGAGGGAGCGGGGGGACATGGGGAATCACCTTTCCAGACACTTCTAGCCTCAAACGACAGGCCTGGCAGAAGTGGTCCCTCTCTTGCATGCGTTTTTTCCAAATATAAAACCAGAAGCAGCCAACAACAAAGACCTGCTCCGTCATGAAACAGACATTTCTTAAACTCTACCTCATCACATAGCAAAGAGCCATGACTTCCAGCAATACCAACAGGATTTTCATTACACCACGAAGCAAGTACACCAACTAGTGTTCAGCTACAGACACGGAGAATATCCTCAAATTCCGTGTCTCTGGTATCCCACCTCCAGCCAGTTTAGTGAGGGCACACAATCCCCATTTAAGGGCCAGAGTAAAACAGCTGTTCAATTAAAAAGACTCCCCACCCCACCCCCACCCCCCGGGGCACCTGGGTGGCTCAGTCAGTTAAGCATCTGACTCTTGGGTTTCGGCTCAGGTTGTGATCTCAGGGTTGTGAGATCCAGCCCTGCATCGGGCTCTGCGCTCAGCGGGGAGTCTGCTTGAGTTTCTCTCCCTCTGCCCTTCTCTGCCCTCATCTCTCTCAAATAAATAAATAAATCTTTTCTTTTTTTTTAAATAGAGATTCCCCCCACCCCCAACCAGCTCAGGGGCGCCTGGCTGACTCGGTGGGTAGAACATGCAATCTGTGGTCTCGGGGTTGGGGGTTCAAGCCCCATGCTGGGTGTAGAGATAACTTAAAAAAATTTTTTTCCCAGTTAAAATAGCCCTAAAATGCTAACTGCTTCACACTTCTTGAAATCTTCACTTACATAAAATTAACTTAATTAACAATAGAAATGACACATCTGTTCACACCAACAGTCCACATAATGCAATGGATGGTTCCATACCAGGGAGTTTCCAGACCATGTGGGGTGGGCAAATTCTAGTTACCTGCTATACTGCTTTCAGGTTATCTAAATCCTTAAAACGATTTATAGATAGGTTTCCTCTTTGAAGAAATTGTATTACTGCTCCACTGAAAAGAAAAGGGTCTCTGAGTGCATTATAGTCTCTCGTAAAACAACCTCTGTTCCAACATCCTCCCTCTGTTGCCAGCTCCCAGTTGTCTCCCAGGTGACAAACACCTTCCCTGGCATCTCTTCTCCATCAGGAGACAGTCAGGGAGAGGCCCTAACACTGAAGCCAGCCCCCATCAGAGTTCAGGCTGTAACCACCCCACAGCTCACCACCACCCCAAAGCTCACTACCACCCCAGCTTATAAATCTTTATGATTCATTGATTCTTCATTACCAACAGGAACAAGTTCTACCTCTCCAGCCTCGCCTCACCCCCCCATGCCCTGCACTGACCTCTCCACTCCAGCAAATGTACACACTAACATACACAGGTGCACACACATATACACACCCATGCACACATACTGCGCTCCAGGCCTTTGTGCTTTCACTCCTCTCCCGCAGGCCTGCCATGTTCTTTGGCCCTGCTTCTCTCACCATTCAAGCCCCAGCCTTTTACCCAACTTCTTCTACTCACCCTTAATAAGAAACTGGCTTCCTCCAGGAAGCTCTCCCTGATTTACCCACCTCACTCCAAATGGGTTTACCCACCTCACTCCAAGACTATCCCCCTTCCTGGAAGCCTCCATAATAGCCTATGCATGACACCCAGTTCACTGACACATTATAATCATCACTTTGTGAACCTGTCTAAACAGTGAGCTCTTTGAGATAAGGGACAGTCTCACTGGGAATTACTAAGAAACAATCCATGTTTACTGCACAAATAAAAGAACACTGAACAAAGCCTTGGCTCAAAACATTTACCATGTCCGATCAAAACTAATGCCCACTAATTCCTTTGTTTGCAAAATATCTGTCCCTTCAAAGAATGAGAGTGCTTTAAATATTCAATTCTAAAATAACTTATCAGTAGAAAGTTGAACGGGTATCAACAGGCGTCACAATTTAGGTAAGAAAAAGGAAAAGGGGTTGTCCTTGAAAATGGCCCAATGCCCTTAACCACCATGAATTCATAATGCCTCACAAGGTTTGCCATTTCTACAGATCAGCTCAAGACCGGTAGGCTGGGGAGAAAAATGCAAGCAGACCTAAATCCAAACACGAGCACCAATCACAAAGGTTAATCACACTTTGGTCCACTGTAGAGTTCAGGGAACCCCTAGTGAAGTAACTAGGGACAGGTTCAAGGGCACCAACAGGCAACCAGGCCCTCGCAGCGAAAGGTACCGCCTCTCTGTGAGGCCCTTTAACACCCCGCGCATCTGGGCAGGCCTGGAGCTAGCTGGGTAAGCCTTCCGTTAACTGGTCAGTTTCTTCGATTATTTTAGGGATACACGGCTTTCAAAAGGCAAACAGTTCTCAAAGCTTGAAGGCAAACGACAGTCCTGCGTACATTCTGGCCAACTACACATGCAAATCTTTCTAGAACAGTGTCTTATCTTAAATTAATAAAATACTACAACTTAAACTTTCAGGTGACTCTGGATTTCACAGTTTCAATATTTAAATATTCCAGTGGGCTCTGGGTGCCATAGTGATCCACTCACTCAGCCTATGGGGGCGGGGGGGGGCAGCGGTATTATATTTCTGGTGAATCATTAAATACAAGAGGCTTAAGATGCCCACTTCCACTGACCCAGGCATTCTGTATTTGGTAATCTAGCCTAAAGGAAATAAAAAGCTTAATATACAAAAGATGGTCATACTTGGGTAGTGTCACCAAAATTCAAAACAATTTAAAATCTTTAAATATAGTGGAATGGTTAAAAAAAAAAAAAACAAACACCTGGGCTGTACATTCACTGAACAGATACATGCCTATTAAAATTGTTATTATGGAAAAAGAAAGAACAAATACAAAAAGAAGCTGCATCACAAATGACTGGGAAACAGAGGGAAGACCTAATAAGATTCACTCATTATGAAAATCTAAAGTGAAGCGGTTGTTTCAGAAAAGGAAGAGTTGGCAGTGAAGTGGGGTAGAAAAAAAAAATGTTATTATGGAAAATAGGTAATAACGTTAAGGCAATGCTTATGATAGTACCTAGTGGAAAAAATAGGGAAACAAAATTCGCATACAGTATTACAAAACTATTTGCATGGAGGGCCGAAACGGCTGTAAAAAGAAAAATAAAATGTTTACAGGGGTTGTGTGGGATCTTGGAGAGAGGGATTGCTTTTTTTTGCTTTTTTCTGTGGTTTCTGTTACTACTTGAGGAAACAAACATTGCTTTAAAATATGCATGTGTGAATTACGCAGGAAGGCGGTATCCTACCCCTGAGCTGGGAGGTCCAGTTGCCTATTCAGTGCACTGCTACATTTTCACTGTGATTTGGAGTGTCATGGGCTCTGCTATGTCCCTTCGTTTGAGGGCCAGTGCTCAGTCCTCCTTTGGTCCAAGGAATTCCCCCTTCTTGACTTAACTATTATTTGAAGTCTGATGCACGCTGAGAAAGAAACCGGATCATCTAAGTCACTTAGAACTGGCGGGGAAATAGCAGATTGTGCCCCTAACAGCCCCTGTGCTTTACTTAATACAAAGACATACCACGTGTGAAAAGTGAGGGTGGTTTTGTTTTTTGTTTTTTTAAGTAGGAGAGTCAAAACTTCCAAGCAGGTGAATAAAGGCATACTTCCAACCCAAGAAAAGGCAAACACTTTCACCAATATGTCACTCAGTAACTCTACAAGTTCAATCTAACGTGAATTTTCCAAACCTTTTTTAGCCTCTTTGAAAACCAACTGTTCATCACATGAGCTTCACTCTGGCCAGATACTAAGGCTACTAACCATTTCTGGAATGCGCTTAAGATTGACTATATTCAAGTTGACAGGGACGTGGAGCAGGTGAAACGTTCAAGGGTGCAAGATGGCTCGAGCACTTTACAAAACTGAGCGACGGGTTCGTGTGAAATGAAACACACACTTGCTGAGAAATGAAAACCTTTGACACACAGCCTTGAACTCAAAATGTGCACAGCAACTAACAGCCAGAAACGGGAAATGACCCAAAGCCCATCGGCAAGCAAGTACACAAACTCTGTTGTGTCCATACAACGCAGAATTATTCAGCAACAAAAAGGAACGAGCTAATGATGAATGCAACACCACAAATGAATCTGCGAAGATAAGCTGTGAAGAACAGGCAAGGCTTACCTTTGGTGACAGAAATCAGAGCAGTGGATGGAAGGAGACTGAGCAAGTACAGAGGGTGTGAGGGAATTTTTAGAGTGACAAAAACATATTACCATTTGGTGAGAGTTACATGAAGGGATATAGGGCTATCAAAACTCAAGGGACTGGGGCGCCTGGGTGGCTCAGTCGTTAAGCGTCTGCCTTCGGCTCAGGTCATGATCCCAGTGTCCTGGGATCGAGCCCCGCATCGGGCTTCCTGCTCAGCAGGGAGTCTGCTTCTCCCTCTCCCACTCCCCCTGCTTGTGTTCCCTCTCTCACTGTCTCTCTCTGTGTCAAATAAATAAAATCTTTAAAAAAAAAAAAAAAAAAAAAACTCAAGGGACTAAATACTTGGAATCGGCGTGTTTGTATGTAAATCATACACCAACAGATGTTTGCTAATGGGGCTACCGGCAAAACTATTGATTTTTATTGATTAAAATAAAAATTAACATGATTAAAAAATTAAGAATCTTCTCTCTCCCTCTTCCCATGAAGATGAGTGGTTCACTGGCTTATGGATTTATCTGGGGTTTTTTCCCCATAACTAATGCAGTACACTAAGTTTCTTGTCCCGATTAAGTCAAGTTTTTTTAAAATACATGAGAGAGGGGTGCCTGGGTGGCTCAGTAGTTAAGCGTCTGCCTTCGGCTCAGGTCTTGATCCCAGGGTTCTGGGATCAAGCCCCACGTCGGGCTCCCTGCTCAGCAGGAGTCTACTTCTCCCTCTCCCACTCCCCCTGCTTGTGTTCCGTCTCTCACTATCAGATAAATAAATAAAAAATCTTTATAAATAAATAAATAAATAAATAAATACGTGAGAGAGGGGCGCCTGGCTGGCTCAGTCGGAAGAGCATGTGACTTGATCTCAGGGTTGTGAGTTCAAGCCCCGCGTTGGGTGTAGAGATTATTTAAATAAATAAAACTTTAAAAATAAAATATGTAAGAGTAGGAAAAAAAATTGGCATTAAAAGAAACTAAAAGATACTCTTTCTAGACTGTTCCCTCCCAAGAAGCCCACCAGATTCTGCTTCCTAAAGATACTATGCACAAATCTGCTCCTTATTCTTCTAGTTCACCTGAATCCTTCCCCCACACGCTCAGCCTGGCTGCAGGACGAAATCACTTCCTAAAGGCCCAGTTCAAGTGCCACCTCGTCAGACAGAATTGTTAACCGAGTTTCACCAAACCCAGTCGGCACTTGTCCACCAACAGAACTGCCCCAGTGACATCTCTCTTCGGCCTCTCTCCTCCCTCCAGGACTTGGGACCATCAACCCCAGCTCTGAGTCCCGGGCCTTGGCACACTGTCAACTAGTACAAGGCTCCACTGCTCCATAATAAGAAAAGGTCATCAGAGGCCTGAGGCCCTGGGCAATTAGCACGCAAATGGCTCCGAGGGCCTTCTCCTCCCCTCTATACCAGCTGCTTCAGGATCCATTCCTCCCTTCCTCCCCCTGCACAAGGCAAAATCCATATCATTACCTTTAGAACCCCAGAGGGCCTACTTAATGCCCTATGGTAAATTCTCTAGCTGCAGGGGGAGAATAACCTTGGGAGAATCTAGAAAGGGCCTTGCGAGGAAGCCCCCTCATTTTTGCAAATGAGCAAGCCATAGCCCAAGTAACTTACAGTCATACATTTAGTAGACACTGAGCACCTACTAGGTGCCAGGCAGTGCAAGGCAGTGGGACCAATGTCCAACATCTATGACCACACACACACGTAACATTTGTGTTTCTGCGAAAATTTGCGTATACGGATGTGTGGGGCTTACATCCCACTGGAAGGGACTGAGACAAAGAAATAACATGTCTGCATTCCTAGAACATTCCTGGCTATGTTCTAGTTCATCCCTCACCTTACCCACCCACGTGCCTCGCTCATGGGCCCCGGAGCCACGGCCTGGGATTGTCACACTTCCTGATCTCTTCTCACGTGGTTCGCTCGGCTCCTTAGGGCGCCCTCTAGGTCATCGACGAGGTCAGCGTCTAACAAGTGCCTGTGACATTGCACTAGGCCCTGGGGATTGATGGGTGGACAGTCACTGCACCCCCAGAGCTCACACGGCCACAGAGCCCCGGCCCCCCCGTGGGAAGCAGGTATCCTACAGATCTTTTCGTAAATGTCCACGATTCAAAAGGCTGCAGATAAGGAGGGTGCTGCCAACCGCACGTCATCACAGGCTCCTGACCTAGAAAGGCCACCTTGAGGAAATGACATTTAAGCTGAGGCCGGAGAACAGTGGGACGAAGACAGCTCTGGGCACAGGGCACAGCTGCAAGAGGAAAGGACAGGTGTGCAGGGGGTTCAAGGACAAGATTCATGGAGCTTTTAAGTCTGGAAACCTGGATAAGCGAACAGTTACATCCTCATTTTGCTTAACCTCTTACTGAAACTTAGCATTTCCTCCAACTATGAATGTAGGCAATAAACCAGAGATTAAAAGTAACTGTGAGTTTGAGATCCAAAAAAAATCATAAATATTCTTCTATCCCATTACAGTGGGTTGCAGAGAGCATGAAATAGTTTGCTATCATCACTCTGAAATTACAATGATCAGATGCCCCCCCCAATTAGGGCTTGTTATTTAACAGGGGATTCAGAAGCCCATACTGCCATATCACAGATTTGCTTTTTAATATTCTGATGGCTATATTTCAAAGTAATGGGTTCCCTTTGTAATCCTGAATATTTTATTTTAAACATCTGGAAACATTGTAAAAAGAGGTCAACGGATTTCACCAGATTGCAAAAGGTTCAAGCACCTTCCAGATAAAGAAAAGGACATGTTAGAGCAGACAACAAGAATAAGAACAAGAAGGGCTCAAGGTTTTTGGGACTGGAGGAGGGAGGGAGGGAGGATAGGAGGGGGGCAGTAGGAGATGCCAAGTCAACAGAAGCCCGCAGACATGGGCCAGAAGGCTCACTCACACTGAGAGCAAGGGGAGACCCCAGAAGGGTTTTAAGGCTGGGACGGGATCACTTTCCCTGGTATCTGGAAGATGGGCGAAGGACAAAGGGACAGGCAGCAAAGATAAGGCAGGTGAGTACAGGGAAGTGAGCTGGGACACGAAAGCTTCCCAGGGTGAGGCTCTGGCGGGTTGTGCTAGGAAGGGAACACGTTTAGAAAACGAAGCATCACCAAATGGAGCATCACCAATCTATCAAGAACAATCCTAGCTCTCTACTCTGGAAGTTGCTGGTTGCTGAGTCAAGCGGCATAAATCTGCTGTGCTTTCATCAAGTGGGTTTTAATATAGAAGTCTGATACATAATGCATGTTGATGCCTGCAAAAATTCCTTTACAAGAGATTCCAAAGGCTTTTCAAATTCTTCTAGTGCAATATGAATTTTATGGAGGCAAAAGGTTATGAAACAAAAGACACTGCCTTCTTTTCTAGAATTCAGTTATCCTATAACTTCACTTATTAGGGAATATGGTAGAGAAGTAGAAAACAAACAAAAGGTCTCTGAGGCATCGAAAAGCAATTTCAGAGTTCATGCACAAACGCAGTGACATCTTACCACAGAGGCCCAGGCCCATCATCAGGGGCTTTTTAGCTCTACTTTACACTCATAGCCTAGTTAACTGGTTTCCCATACTATAATTCATGACATCACAAAAGCAGACATTAGGAGACATTCACCATGCCAGTGGTTAAGTGGCAAGTGTCAAAAAAGGAAAAAAAAAAAATCAGGAAAAACTAGAGTTAAGGAAAGTTTAAAAAAAAACAACAAACACAAGTCTAAAGCAGTTGTTCTAAAAATGTTTTTAAAGCAGTTCTGCCCTTCAAAAGAAAACGTGGATGGTAAATACGTACAAGGAAGGCAAGCGGCACTGAGTGCAGACTAGGCACGGGGCTCAGAGCCAGTCTTGGAAGTGGCTTACCGACCCAGGTGTGGCGGCAAGGACAGCTGTTCTGTCAGAGGCCAGGTCCGACTTCTGCGTTACTTTTGTCTGTTTTCTACCTTCCGTGTATGTGACACAGTGTTCCCAGGCGTGCTACCCCTTTATCTCATCCCCCGTTTCGTCCTTTCTTCTTCAGGGCCATAAAACTCATAAATAGGGGCGCCTGGGTGGCTCAGTTGGTTAAGCACCTGCCTTTGGCTCAGGTCATGATCCTGGAGTCCTGGGACTGGGCTCCCTGCTCAGCGGGGAGCCTGGTTCTCCCCTTTCCTCTGCCCCTTACCCCTGCTCATGCTCTCTCTCTCTCCTGCTCACTCTCTCGCAATAAAATCTTTTTTTTTTAAATAAAATCTTTTAAAAGAAAACAGAATTTATGCACACTTTTATATATAGATTTCCAATCCAGAAATTCTAATGCACAGGCCAGAGCTGTTTTCGCATATATCCAATGGGAACATTAATACATCATTTAGTACAGGATAATGGTGGTCATGATAGTAACAATACCAAAACTCTAAAAAGTAACATTTTAGGGGTGCCTGCCTAGCTCAGTAGGTAGATCATGTGATCTCGGGGTCATGATTTTGAGCCCCGCATTGGGCGTGGAGTCTACTTAAAAATAAAATAGTATTTTTACAAACAAATTAAAAGTACATTTTAAGCCTTTTGTACATAGATGGGGATCAACCCTAAGGTATCCGTAAACATGTGGCTGTCAAAAGAAATCATTACCAGAAGATTCCAGAGACCTGAGATTTCATACCATTTTAGTGGTTGATGTGGAGTACAGAGAGGATTAAAAAACTGGAGGGTGATACTTAACTAGGTGGGAAGTAATAAAGAGAAAATAAAATTTCTTAGAGAATATTTTCATATTCTTGAGGTCAAAAAAGCATTCCTAAGCAAGACACAAAGTCCATAAAGGAAAACCAAACTGGACTACAGAAAAATTTTAAACTTTTTGTAAGAGGAAATATTTGTAAATGGGTTTAAGAAACATCCAGAACAGGGGCGCCTGGGTGGCTCAGTCGTTAAGCGTCTGCCTTCAGCTCAGGTCATGGTCCCAGGGTCCTGGGATCGAGCCCCGCATTGGGCTCCCTGCTCAGCGGGAAGCCTGCTTCTCCCTCTGCCACTCACCCTGCTTGTGTTCCCTCTCGCTGGGTCTCTCTCTGTCAAATAAATAAAACTTTAAAAAAAAAAAAAAGGAAAGAAACATCCAGAACATAAAGAGCTCTGACAAGAAAAAGACAAACCCAATATAAAAATGGGTAAAAGTCAGGGCACCTGGGTGGCTCAGTCAGTGAAGTGCCCAACTCTTGATTCCGTCTCAGGGTTGTGGGAGCGAGTCGGGCTCCATGCTCAGCGAGGAGTCCGCTTGAGATTCTCTCTCCCCCTCTCCCTCTGCCCCTCCCCACCCCTCTCTAAAATAAATAAATAAAATCTTTTTAAAAAACTGGGCAGGGGCATCTGGGTGGCTCAGTCGTTAAGCGTCTGCCTTCGGCTCAGGTCATGGTCCCAGGGCCCTGGGATTGAGCCCCACATCAGGCTCCCTGTTCAGCGGGAAGCCTGTTTCTCCCTCTCCCACTCCCCCTGCTTGTCTTCCCTCTCTCGCTGTGGCTCTCTGTCAAATAAATGAATAAAATCTTAAAAAAAAAACTGGGCAAAGGTCATGAACAAAAGAAATATGCAAGGCCAATAGACCAACAAAGAACACTCAATACAGACAAATTCAAATTATACAACAGTGACGAGCCCTGTTTATTCATTAAGCAAAAACTGAAGCAGCTTTATAATATCAAGTGTTGGCAAGAAGGGAGGGAAATAAAGACTCTCCTACACTGCTGGTGGGGATGTAAGTTGGTTAAACCTTTTTGGACGGAAAAAGCTCTTCCTGCTATAAAAACTGAGCACATACCCGTGGACTTGGTACTTCCAATGGAATCCTACGCCAATATGCCCACATGTGTGAAAGATGTCCGGAAAGAAATTTGTTTCTAAGTACACGAAACGGTGGAAACAACCTAAATGTCTGCGAAGCAGCTCCTAAATGCCAGCAAGCACTCGTCTAGTAAGGGAATCATGAGCAAGCGCTTAGAGAAGTTACAGGACACGGGTCCTGTGGGACGGGACGCAACTTTTATCAAGGGCGGTGTGGAAAGATCTTCAAGACACAGTTATGTGAGAAAAGGCTAAATCACACAACATGGCCCCATTTCATTCATATAAAACAAGCGGAAGGAAGGAAGAAAGGATGGGTAGGGGGCACTTGGGTGCCTCAGTTGTTAAGCGTCTGCCTTCGGGTCAGGTCATGATCCAGGTCATGATCCCAGGATCGAGCCCCGCATCGGGCTCCCCGCTTGGTGGGAAGCCTGCTTCTCCCTCTCCCACTCCCCCTGCTTGTGTTCCCTCTCTCACTGTGTCTCCCTCTGTCAAATAAATAAATAAAATCTTTACAAAAAAAAAAAAAACTTTACAAAAATAGAATATATGTGTCTGCATAAATATGCATGTAAATACACGGAAAGAAAACTGAACGGGAGTACAGGGGAAATATAGAGGGATTTCATATTCTGCTCTGAAGGTTTCTGAATTTGATCCTGACATTTTTTCAAAATTCAAAATTAAATTGAATTCTACGGACGCCTGGGTGGCTCTTAAAAATAAAATAGTATTTTTTTTATATAATAGCGGGAAGCCTGCTTCTCCCTCTGCCTGCCGCTCCCCCTGCCTGTGCTCTGACAAGTAAGTGAATTAAGTCTTTAAAAAAAAAAAAAAATTAAATTGAATTCTGTATGCCATGATGTATTCACATTCTTTTTCTTTTGGACACAAAGTTGTACCTTAATGGCATCCTGTGAACCAAAAAAACAGTGAAGAGTGAAAGATCATCTGGGGCAAACCCAAAATGGCTTTCTCTGCAGGTCACCTGGCCAAACCAGTCACCTACTGTTCAAGAGGCTTATAGCCCACCTTTGGGCAGGCTGACTAGAAGCTGCTTCCCAAAGGCACATTACATTCGGCCCTCCCACGCTCCCCAAAATCAAGCCCTGACACCCCTAATACTCTCTACCATACCCCAAATCCGTCTTTCGAATATCAGCTAATGCGTAAGGGCGCTGAGTTAGTGCTTGCTGACACAGTGGTTATTACTTGACGCTGCTTCGATTTCCAGGCTAATAATGAACTTGCATTGCAGAAAAGCAAAAATCACATGTTAAAAACCAAAAGGTTATATGGCCCTTGACCTACCATCTTATGGTTCAGAAGAAACAGACTAGGTTACCTTCAATATAGGGTGCAACAATCTATTTGAAGATTATCACCAACAACGACCTCCTAGAGATACCGTAGGAATCAGACCTCGCTGTTCCTTCCACTGACAACTTAGCCAGTTCTTCATCATCTTTTTTAATGCAGAAGGAGGAGAGAACCGGAAAGATTATAGGAACAAGAGTATCCAAAATCTAATTTTTTTTTTTTTCTAAATTGGAAGGGAAAAAACCGAGAAACTAATTTCTCAACTTGGCCGTGCTTTAGTATAACTCGAACAAATTGAGAGAAGCTACATTACTACAGCTGAAAAAGAGCCAACGTTTACTTTGGCAGAAAAAAGCCAAAGTCATTGAAATTATTTTTTTTTTTATTACCACTAAAAGTGCCGCAACAGAAGCAACAGTCTATTTATTTTTATCCTTTTTTAATGGATAACTAAGAGCACCATTCCAAATTTTCCAAAGTCACGGATTTGAGGGGGGGCAGAGAGCAGACCCTGGATGATACACATACACACAACAGGATGTTAATCTTGGGAGTCTAGGCCAGGAGGGTCCCCGTGTACATCACAACATTCCTTCAACCACTCAACGTGACATTCTTCCTAATACAAAACATCAGGGAAAGGGACTTAATCACATTCATCTGGATGAGCCGCGGGTTAATACGGAAATCAGGATAACAACATTTACTGACTGCCTGCCAAATGCCAGGAGTCCCAAAGATGAACCATACAGGTATTTGCCTGTCGACGGAACCCCGTACCTTTGTTCATGCTTTCTCCCAGATCAAGGCCAAGTGCTCAGCACAAGGTGGACGCTCTCTAGTGATAACCAACAACACAGAGTAGGCACGCAGAGTTCAATGATGCTGAGACTTGAAGGGGGAGGCAGAGGTTCAATGGCGGTGAAATGGAACAAGGAAATGGGCCAAAGGACCATAGTTTTAAAGGACCATGACCTTGACAGCTGAATAGGAATGTCTGACACACAGGAGGAGATAAGGTAAGATGGATCTAATGAAGGGTTTTAGCTAATGCTTCAGAGTTTAGATTTTATCCCATAAGCAAGGAGAGGTATGGAAGATTTGAACAGAAAAGTAACACTTTTTTTTTTTTAAACAATCTCCAACAGTGGGGGCGCCTGGGTGGCTCAGTCGGTTAAGCATCTGCCTTTAGGTCAGGTCATGATCCTGGGGTCCTGGGATCGAGCTCTCCCCGCTCAGTGGGGAGCCTGCTTCTCCCTCTCCCTCTGCCCCTCCCCCTGCTCATTCTCTCTCGTGCACTCTCTCTCTCTCTCTGCACTCTCTCTCAAATAAATAAAATCTTTAAAAACAACAACAATCTCCAACAGTAAGTAGACTAGAGGGTAGTGCCTCATCAACGTGACCAATCAACCCAAGTGTGGGGAAATAATTAAGTCATTTCAGGACAAGACAGTTGGGCTGGGAGAGCCAACGGAAGTGACAACAGAGTTAAAATGCAAGTGGTATTAGTACAGGCTTTTACGGATTAGCAAGAGAGATGAAGAGCAGTACACTTGGACACATCCGTGACCCCAGAATATCACTGAAAACAGAAAATATGCTGCACCATGAAGTTCACCATGAGAATCCATACTCGTTACCATTACAAGTCAGATGCACAAAATTAAAAAAAAAAAACTGATAATATCAAAGTTTATCAAAGATGTGTATCACGTGGGACACAGATGTTGCTGGAAGGAATGAATTTCGACCACTTCAAACCACTTCAGGGACCACCTCGTATTCACTAATGTTGAAAATGCACACGCCCTCCTAGGGCCAGAGGGCTGAAATCCTAGATCTGTACGTATACATTAGAGAACCGCCTGTCCAGGTGAGTCGGGAGATAGAAAAATGAGGACCAGGAGCTTACTGTCCATCATCAATGCCCATTATCAATAAGTATGTAATAATTAGTTTTTCTTGTGCAAAAAAAACACACACAAAAAAATTCAATCTCAAAGCATTTCCTTCCTGAATTCCACTTCAAATGTAAACTATTTTTTTTGCTGGTGTCTAGGGCAGACAGCCATCAGCCTTACAACTTCTCATTCCTCTGCCTGGACACCTGCCACTAACCCTCCCTCTCTTCCCTGTCCTCCTTCACTATCCCCCACCCCCACCTACACAGGGATTCCTATGTATTTTGCTGAGAAGGCAAAAAACACTTTTTGAAGTAAATAACTAAAAGCACCCCACAGGGCTAAGTTCTAATACCAGCTGTGTCCTCTCCTAATGCTAGGTGGGACCAGCATCTCTTGGTTCAGTGGGGGTGGGCCTGGGCGATTCTTCCCTACACTAGAAAGTTTTGAGAACCAAAGGTATCTCTCTTTTTCTTAATTCTGGAATTCTTTTTTATCCTCTAATTAAATGCCTTCTTTAGGGGTGCCTGGGTGGCCTGAGCTCAGGTCATGATCCCAGGGTCCTTGCTCAGTGGGGAGCCTGCTTCTCCCCCCTGCTTGTGTGCTCTGTCAAATAAATAAATCTTTTTTAAAAAGATAAATTAATTTAAAAAAAATAAAATTCCTTCTTTATACTGACTTTCCTGTTCTTTTCGCTGACAAACGTTCATATTCAACCTCTTCCCCTCCCCCTTAATCCCCTCACCACCTCCACCAAAGGTGGTGAACAGTCCCATCAAATGAAAATCCCAGACAAAATGAGGCATTCGGCAGCCAGGGTGGGGCTGGGCCCAAGGTGGCGGTGGAGCTCCCCATGGCCACCTGCCAGGCTCTGCAGCTGGGGAACCTCTCCCCTACCCACTCCTCCTACAGTCAATCCCATCAGGCAGCAGCTCTGGCAGATGGGAGGCTGCGGAGGGCAGTCCAGACCCTTCTTCCTCCTTAACTGTGCCTACCTTAATTATCATTATTCAGCCAATACGATTTCACTGAGTTCATATTCCTTACTGGGGTTAATTTTTTTTCCTTCCATTTCTTTTTCTTTTTCTAAAACATTTTATTTATTTGAGAGAGAGAGAATGAAAGCAAGCGAGTGCACGGGTTGGGGGGGGGGAGGTCAGAGGGAGAAGGAGACTCCAGCTGAGCAGGGAGCCCAATGCCCTATGCAGGACCCCCTGGGACTCGATCCCTGGACCCTAGGATCATGACCTGAGCCGAAGGCAGTCGCTTAACCAACTGAGCCACCCAGGCGCCCTTCCTTCCATTTTTTTATAGCTTGCTCCAACAGTGTGCGCTCTTCCCCAGAAAAGAAGCTGTTTCTGCTTTCTCTCCATGTATCCATACTGTTCTTGCTAACTTTCCCCTGAACTGTCCCCAAGCCTTTCTAACTAGATGGAATTCTTGGTTTTTTCCAAACTCAGTTATCTATTAATAGGCCATATAGTTGAGAAATGTTTCCTGTCTTCCTTAAGATATTTTTGAAAGTGGAATAAATGTAATGCTTCAGCAACAGCTATTCAATTAATAAAAATAATTATGTCACCTTATTATTGTTTCCAACAGCTAACCTTAAAATGCAAAATGAGGCCTGCTGGACCTTGATTAAAGAGTCCCGTTTCACTACTAGTTCCTTTTTCCACTGGAGTATCCTGAAAAAGAGACTGGCCGGCAACGGTCAGGGCTCTCCCCAGAAGAGAGAAGAGGCAACATCTCTAAGCCTGGAGACACCTTTGGGGGACGGAAATATCATCTCATTATTAACATCAGCACAATGGAGAAAAGTATCTTTAATAAAGCTAGATACAGTTTAGCTTGGAAAATAAATAAATGAATAGATTAATTAATTAAATAAAATCAGCACAATGGAGCAAACTAGGCTTCACCTCCAGCCCCCCCCCCGCCCCCAGACCGCATACCGCTTTAGGCCATTTTATGCCTAAAGCCAATGTCTTTTCATAAGTAAAAATAAAAGAATAAATCCTGCTTTGCAAAGGTGTATGAGAATATACATAGTTCATCTACTTGAAGGCTTAATGCTATTCATTAACAGGCAAAAGCACTCAAGAACGTGGTAGTTACCGCAATGGAGAGAATGCAACCAAGTGCTTGTTCTAAGGACTTATTTGTGAAGCACTGAAAATCTGAAAGAACTGTAACTTTCCAATGAAATACATGATAACAACATTTTGCCCTGTCAGATGTGTTCCGTCTTCCTTAAGGTATACCTGGGGTTTGGTTTGTCTGTTGATGGCCTTGTAACCTGGGGAAAGTCCAAAAAGCAACCGAATTGTCCCGGGCCTATGACCAAGAAACTACTGCAGCAATTCTGTGTTGAATAAGCCATTGGAAAATTCCAGGGGGCAAAGATGACACACAGAAGGACCCCCCCCGAAAGACAACTCTCCAGCCTGTCTCTCCTCCAAGGCCAGTCTGTGTCAGTCCCTGACCACGTACATGGGCCAAGAAAACCCCCAGCTGCCTTCTGTGGAGCCTCCAAATCTCTGACCCAGTGCAGAGTAATAAGCACAGGAGAAAGACAGGTTCTCTGGTCAAGGGGCTGCCAATTACTTCTAGCCCCTCAGACAAGCTCTGGAAGACAGAAAAACGGAAGGACTAGGCTGGATGAACTATTTCCCTGTTTCAGTGGTCCCCTTCTACTTCCTCCCCCCCGAAACAGCCAGCCTCGAATTCCTTCTCCTTCTGCTCTCCCCTGTGCTCCAGTATTTGACCGTGCCAAATCATTCGGGACACATCGACGGTGATTTACATAATTCCCCAAATGCACTGACAGGTATATGCTTTCCCTTTTGGACAAAGCTCAAGTCTCCTACACCCTTTTTAAATTTCCGAGATCACGGAGAATGCTTTCGCCTTCTAACAGGCACGTCTGCATTGCCGTGGTTTTTCTGCAAGTCAGCCAAATTTGGACACTCAAGGGGAGGAGAGGGACTAACACAAAATTAAATTAACCAGAACATTTGTCAAGTCAAACTTGAGTCAAGTTAGGTACCTTCAACAGGGAAAGGAAAGGAGGAAACATCCATTTATCTCCTTCCCTCCAGCTTTGCCTCTTTTCCTCATTAGCATCACGGAGAGAGCAACGCAAGGCAATCTCCCTCTTTTTTTCTTCGCCCTGAAAACTAAGATAGTCGGGTTTTCCCTGCAAGCTGCTCATGGAACATTCTGTATCTATCTATACAGAAGCACTAAATAGCCTCACCCTTGCACTTGCTAACTTTTTTTTCTTCTAAGAAAATTTCCCCACTACCCCAAAGCCCCACTATTCATGGCTTAATTTGCAAACCCCATTAGACGAAAAGTACCAGAAAATTGCTTGTCCCATTTCATGCAGCACCTTCCCTGGTAGCAGTGACACAAGCAATTAGGCTAATACGGCTGTGTCCCAAGAGGAGGAAAGGGGACAAAAGTCTCAACTTTTCTAAATGGAATGAAATCTTCCCCCACGACAGAAGCAAGGTTCAGAGGGTGAGAGCGGGGAATTGGCAATGCAGCTAAATTCGCTATTTAATGATACAAGACCGTAATCAACTGCAAGTCCTTGAACTTTTATTATGCCTTTCTACTGGGATGCTCATGTAATTTCAAATGCATTACTGTAAAATCCTGGTCATTGGAGAGGCAAGAGACTGGGGGGGGGAGACAAAATGGACTTTAATTAAAATATGAATAATCCAAGTCCAGCTAATTCAAAGCATCTGATTCAAACACCTCGTCAGCTGGGAAATAGCAGCTGCTTCCAATTACAAGCGATTCTGAATTAACCGGTATCAGTATCTAATGAAGAAGCTGTGTGTGCAGGAAATTTTCCAATTCAGCTGTGCACAGGGCCTTTTAAAAGAAAGGAAACGCCGAATATCCAAAGGCCTGTCTATAGAACCTCTTTCTAGGTGAGGACAACGTTTCCCAGCTTCTCCTTGTCTTGCCTCTGACCCCAAGGGCAACCTCCTCTCTGCTGCCCCTCGCACTGTGCCTCTCCTTCTCCAGTTTTGGATCCTGAGCCCAGATGCTTCGCAAGAGAGATCCAATGTCTCTTCCCTGCTGTCTGCACACCTCCTGTGGCAACTTGGGCCCGGAGCTTGTGACCTCAGGTCACAGAGACCCAGGTAACCCATTTTAATCCTATTACACAAACAGGGATGGCTGAAGGCATCTCTTTGCAGTCCAGTGGCCTCTCCAGAGACCACAAAACTAAAGGCCTACCTAACCAAAACCTACTTCAGACCAGACCCTCGTACCAGCCTCCTATAGAACATTCCAGAAGGATGACCGGCTTCTAACTGCAGGTGGAGCTTTAGACCATTACATTGTCAATAGCTTTTTAAGGGTCCCACTGATGCAATGAGGGAATGGCCGCGGGAGGGGGGCGGGGGGGGACAGCAAAGGGGGGAGTGAAAACCTCTAAAGGTGCCAAGGATCAACACTGAGAGAAAAATCCAGAATCAAAAGTCAGCCAACAGAATTGTTGGCTCTGGTCTAAATTACCCCCTTCACACACAAAAACTCAAGTTTTAAAATCACCCTCTTACTTCCTGGGCTACTCTATAATAAACTGCTCTGGAAACATCAGTTACTAGGCTGTGTTAAATTATCTGAACGAAGGCAAATTAATTTGGATCTGAGAACCCCACATGCTGCTGAATGCCCTTTTCCCACACACTTCCTGTTTTATGAATAGAACATGTTTTTTCAGAACAAAATATTAGGTAATACTACACAGGAACCTTTAGCTTTTCTATGAAAATAAAACAGAATCACATAATTCTCTAGTTAACAGACAAAAATGCACCAGTTTCTTCACAAGCCTCTTTAAAAAAGCATGCAAAAACAGTAAGGACATCCCCAAAATTCTCACAAAATGCAAAGTAAAATATTTCTTAACGTCCAAAAAACCTACTTTTTATTTATTTTTTTTTTAAAGATTTTATTTATTTATTTGACAGAGAGATAGAGAGAGAGCACAAGTAGGCAGAGAGAGAGGGAGAAGCAGGCTCCCCGCTGAGCCAGGAGCCTGATGTGGGGCTTGATCCCAGGACCCTGGGATCATGACCTGAGCCGAAGGCAGCCGCTTAACTGACTGAGCCACCCAGGCGCCCCCAAAAAACCTACTTTTTAAAAGACAGAAAACGAAGACGAGAGAGACAGAAATATTTTGAAAGAGATACAGAACGGCAAAAAAAAAAAGAAAAAACATGTTCGGGGCACCTGGGTGGCTCAGACTAGTCTAAGCGTCTGCCTTCGGCTCAGTCTTGATCTCAGGGTCCTGGGGTCGAGCCCCGCATGGAGCCCCGCATCGCATGGGGCCCCGCATCGGACTCCCTGCTCTGCGGGAAGCCTGCTTCTCCCTCTCCCCCTGCTTGTGTTCCTTGCTCCCTCTCTGTCAAAAAAAAAAAAAAAATCTTGAAAAAGAAAAAACATGTTCTTCAGTGAGTATCCCCACAAGAATGAAATTAATTGATCTTTGGGGGACTCAAATCCAGAGTGCTACTAATATACATTGTATCTAAAAATCAGGCTTCCAAAAAGCAACCTTAAAAACAGTTGTGGGTTTTTTAAGATTTCATTTACTTATTATATATGTATGTATTTATTTAAAGTAGACTCCACGCCCAGCATAGAGGAGCCCAACACGGGGCTTGAACTCACGGGATCAAAACCTGAGCTGAAATCAAGTCGGACACTTACTAAGCCACCCAGGTGCCCCTGAAGATTTTATTTTTAAGTAATCGCCACACCCAAAGTGGGGCTCGTACTCACAAGCCCAAGATCAAGAGTCGCACGCTCCACCAACTGAGCCAGCCCGGCGCCCCCAAAAAAACAGTTTTGTAAAACATCATCACTTGAAGATCACTTCCTCACTTTTATAAATAAGAGCATGTCCCAGAGGGGACACTGGTGGGGACGACTGTAGAAGGACTTTATAAATGCACATCCCATTTATGAATCTTTAATCATTTGGCTATTCGCCGTGTTTACAGAAAACCCACTATGTGTATTCAGTATTGTTAGCAAATGAAAAATACTTTTAAAAATAGTCTCAAGGCGGCAGGGCACATCAGTGTGGGGGAGCCCAGGACAGGCAGTCGCTCTTAATCTGAGGAAGCTGCAGTGTTGCCAGGCAGAAGGAATTTCCCCCACACACCAGAAAATGAAGTGAGTAAAATATGAAGACCCGCAGAAATCTGGTAGGCACCACTTCTGAATCTTCCAGTTTCCTTCTCCATAAATAGCCACTTACCGGGTTTTATTTTGTAATGTTGACAATATATAATCTCTTAACCTAACATCGTACCTTTTAATCTGAGAGGAAAACCTACTAAGATCCTGCTTTCAACACTAGGGACAATGTGTTTTTAAAAATTTCTTGGGGGCTTGGGGGGAGGGGCCTTGGGAGGGGGAATTAGGTTTATAAATTCAGTGACAGTATGACAGTAATAATAAATAAAATTGTAGCAATAAAAATAAAATGTACAGGAAGTTGGCAGACATTCCAAATTAAATGACATGAATGCTATACTTAGGACCCCCACTTTCCCAATCATGTGTGTCTCAGTTTCCCTGAGGGAGTTAGGAGATTAAGTAAATGACCAGAGTCAGAATTGAAACCCAGGGCTCTGGCTGCGTGACCTCCAGGCACCAGGATTCAAACCTCACCTGGGAGGAGGGAAGGGGAGCCCAACCCTGGGCCCCTCTTCCCAGCCTTGTTTCCTCAACTGCAAGCTGGGGAAAGCGGCTACTTCCACTAGAATAGGTAAAATACTGTACGTTTATGTAGGTATGCATTCCCTCGATGGTAGCTATTATCCAATAGAGAACTTTTCTTCTTTTAAATGACATAAAAGCTTTCAAGATGAGTTCTGGAGAGGGGCGCCTGGGTGGCTCAGTCGTTAAGCGTCTGCCTTGGGCTCAGGTCATGGTCCCAGGGTCCTGGGATCGAGCCCCACATCGGGCTCCCTGCTCTGCGGGAAGCCTGCTTCTCCCTCTCCCACTCCCCCCGCTTGTGTTCCCTCTCTCCCTTGCTCTCTCTCTCTCGAATAAATAAATAAAATCTTTTAAAAAAAGATGAGTTCTGGATAGAAACCAGCAAAACAGCAAGGGCTCCACACAGAAATCCCTGAGACTGCTCTGTGTTTACCAAATGAGACATGACAGAGTTTTGGGAAATGCGTAACACCATACAGACAGCGCATTATAACTAGTTGTCTGCAAGGAAACAACACCAGGCTTCCTTCCAGAATAAAAACTGAAGAATGGTCCTCAGAAAGCAGAGCATATAGGACACGGGGCCAAAAAATGGCTTTTTTCAAGCAATGTTTATTAGGGTTTACAATCCCACCAGTGCTTTTAAACAGCTTTCAACTCAGGGAGAATGACCAACATGGTCTTCGTTCCTGCTGGTTCAGAAAGCGGGATCCCCTAAAATGATAGTTTTCAAACTTTTTTTGGTAGCGGAGATCTTAGGAGAACTCCCCAATGAATAAGAAGCTGCTATGACTGGAACAGAGCAGAGCTGGGAGAAGGGAGAACCACCGCACAAACTCCCCAAGGCTACTCCTAACCCCTTGCTGTGAGAGGCAGGACCATCTCCTGAGAGCCTGTCAGAAAGGCAGACCTGCGGAATGAGAAGCTCCCTTTTAACAAGACCCTTGTGTGATGAGGCTTGGGAGGATTTTAGGCCAGTGGGAACTCATCTGGTCTCATTCCTGAATGTCCTTCCCAGGTCCTTCCACACCACAAGAGTAAAAATACGTCATTGGACAAATCATACCAAGTAGATAATATATATTTGTGGAAATGAAACTGAATAAAGTGAAGGGAAGTTGAGCTGCAAATGTCTAGAAGACAAAAATTACGGCATTCCAGAGGGAAACTGTTCCAATCGTAGCCTCTGACTTTGCAACGAAGGAGACTTAACTGTACATAGGGTCCCACGGCTTTTTGAAGGTAGAGCAAAAACCTAACCCAGTCACCTAGAGCCCAGTCACCATAGAGCTGAGGGTCTGGGACTCAAAACCATTAAGCTTCTTAAAAATCTCAATTCCATACCTATGAAATGAGAGGAGACTGTCAGACTACCTCCAACAAATGGTTAGGGTCAAATACACAAATACCCAGGAATGATCCTAAGTAAACCATTTTGTCTGAAGAAAAGAAGTGCTAGGTCCTATAGAAGCAATAAGGAAAGGCCATGTTCCCTACATAAAAACTGTGTGTGTAAAAACACAAACGACACACACACAATTTCCACATAACTCCTCAGGAAAGCAATTTCAAAGCTGAGATGAAGCTGAACCACCTCCTGGCAAAACTCAATTTAAGGCCATGTCACCAAATATTAAATTTACCTATCTTCTCGATCTGTGAGAAAAATTCTAAGTGTCCTTCCTGGGGACAGTCCAGGTCTGGCTAGACCAAAATTTGCTTCTGGATCCTGACTGGGCTGTGGTCTACATCATCAGTGAGAGCACTTCAGACGGCCATAAATGCTGCCTGAATAATAACAGAGAGTGTTCTCCAACAGAGCAAATGTAGTGGTTTGTGAACATGTGTAAAACAATCTCCAAGACCAAGGAACCAGCCCATCACCCAAAATGCTCAGACGGACCTCAAAGTATACGAAAAGATGAAGAGGCCAATGTTAGGGGCGCCTGGCTGGCCCAGTGGGTGGAGCACGCGACTCTTTGATCCCCAGGTCGTGCGTTCAAGCCCCACGTCAGGCACAGGGCTTACTTTAAAAATACTAATTAAAAAAATTGTTTTGATAAAAATTTTTAAAAAACAAAAACCCGATGTTAGAAGACAGTTGTTGTCAAGTCGTCAAGTCAGAAACTTCACGTTTTATTGAAGATGTATCACAGCCCAGTGGCTTGGTCAGGGACTTGGGGGGGGGGCAGAGCACTGGGTATGGGGCTTGCAGATTGGGATGGGAGGAGACAGAAAGCTATTCTAGGCTTTTCTTCCTCCTCCTCCTCCAAGGAGGCAACCACCTAACAAAGCGGCAACCATTTGCAGGCCACCTCGAGGTGACGGCTGGGTATGGCTGGGTATGTCACAAGCTCTGGGGTGTTCCCCGAGCACGAACCAGACAGCCTTCCCTGGGAACAGCCCGCTGGGAACAGCCGCTGGGAAGAGCCTCCCTGGCATTTTCCACCTTGCCTGCCCCTGGCGCGCGCCTGACTTTAAGAGATTTAACAAAGAGTTATAGCCCCCAACTTCCTGGAGTTTTAATTAAACTTGGCTTGCACTTCTGAACAACCCTCAAGTTTTTATTTTGTTTGGTGGCCCCACTAATGCTTTTAAATGAGGGATGCTGTGAAGAGGAGGAGGGGATTCTCTGCAGCTGCGTGTGAGCATTCTGCCAAGAGAGACACAGGAAGGAGGCTCCCGTGTTAAAAATTGCCAACTGGGAGATTTACGAAACAGCAGGGGGAGAATGGATGCAGGGGAGGAAGACGTGTGCATGTGAAAGATTCTGCCAAAAGCTCCCTTTTTTGTTGTTGTTGTGAAGTCCCGGGGCCTCTGGAGGCCGGTCATGCTTCAGCGACCCTAGCTCCCTCCCATTTTACCCCCATTCTAAAGCCACCGTCCTCTCGGATATAAGGCAGAACCGCGTCTTAGCAGCTCCTTTCTCTCACCCCCAGCTCCCCAGGCCTTCCCCCACCCCCCCACCCCCAAAACAACAGTCCATTCTGCCACAACCGGATAATGGAAAGCAGCTTAACAGGGGGGAGGGCGCAATCGTTGCCCTCGGAACTAGATGAAGTCCCGGACTAAAGCCGCACTCCTAAGAAGGAAATGACAATTGTCTGGGCAAATGAACTTTTTAGTTGAGTTTCTATCCTGTTAGGAGCAGCAAGATAACCCCTGTCAACACTAAGAGCTCCAAGATGAGCTTCTCGGTTGTGTCGTGAGCACGCTTAACATCGGAAAATCTAGCTCTGCCCTTAGGGGGAAGCTAATTCGGGTCAAACAGGCTGTCTGCGAGGGTTCAGAGGTTTGGCTTTAAATTTCTGCATCAAGTGACGGGTATCCGGGCCTTCCACAGCAAGAACAAAGTGGAGGCCGCCATCTCTTACCACGATTTCCAGGGAGCGGATGGGCAGTTAGGAGCAAAGGTTTCACTCCCGTCCTCCATGGAGTGGGGAGCGGTCCATGCTTCATGCACGCCCACTGCGGCCAGAGAGTACCAACGACTCATCTCCCCTCCGAACTCAAGGGTGAAGACCTTAGAGGTTCTGACCCGGCAGCGTCCTGGGAGTGTGCGTCAATGTGCATTCCAGGGAACCAACTTTCCTTGTGCTGAACCCTCAGATGAATGGCCCCCAAGTAACACACCACCACCCTCGGGAATGTAGGTAAAATACAGAGCTCTCTGAGGATCAGCATGCACACTGCCCAGTAACCCCCCCAGCCCATCGAGAAGAACATACAGTGACAAAGAGCTGTCAGGCGATCGACCAGTAGGCCCTCTCTGAAGTCCTCTGTGATGAAACCAAGGTGAAACCCTGTTCCTCCATCACACCCGACCCCCCAAGGCAGAAGAGCCAATGAACTATCCTCCCGCAGTTCCAACAGCATGGGCTGAAACGAGTCAACCGGAAATATGAGCACCAGCACAGTCCACTCCCAGGGCATGCTGAGGCTGACATTTCACTGGGAAACCCGACGCTAAGCCTGGCGTTCTGTGGGGACTATTTCACCCCTGCAGGGAGCAACGGAGCACAGCCAGCCGGTTAGGATTTGAGCGCTCCTGTCCCCGCTACTGGCATCCCCAGACCTTTCGCTTCCCTCGAGCCCATCTCTGAGCCACAGCTGTGCGGGAAAAGTTAAGGCTCTCAGCCCTACGTTGGGTGCTAGTGACCTGCTAGCCTGAGATTTTTTATTTTTTTGGATGGGTGGAGGACGCTGAGGTCAGGAGAATGACACTCCAGGAAGCTCAGGCTCTCTGCGGACACATTTTTTAATGTGCCGAGCGGTGAGCTCACCCTCTCTCTCACAGTTGGCCACGCAGCAGGCTGCAGAGTCCAAGCCCTGGAGGAGCCACACGGGTGTGCACGTGGAAGGGGACCCTGCCACGTGGGGGGCACACACACTAAAACACCTACCCTTTCGCTCAGGGAGGCACGTGCACCCCGTTTTACAGTGGAGAACACTGAGGCTGGCTTGAAGCTGAGGCCCGGTGATTTTCTGGGGCGCTCAGCTAGTAAGTGGCGGGGAGGGTATTCAGTGGCCCACCAACACCCTGACTTAGAGCAGTGACTTTTCTAGGAGGTCCCTCGGGGTCACGAGATGACGACATTCATTTGAATTAATAAACACGAACACACACACATAGACGCGCACACACAACACACATAATCGCCTGGGTAGATATTCAACAAAACTACTAAAAACCCGAAGAAGAATGCCATACTTTCAAAACAAACTAGAACAAGAACACGCTGTTGCCTCAGGACTGCCCTAAAAGCAGAAGGGGCTCTGATCAAAGGTTCCCCAAGCTGGAAACACACAAGCGCCCCAGCCAGGAGAGAAACAGGCGGGGCCTGTAACGGTTCCCCGCAAGTGCGGCCAAGCACTCCTAGGCGGAGAACAATGACCCTAACACTGCTGCTTCCTTATGAGGCCCTACAAACGAGCCTCCCCCCCCCCCCCCCCCGGGGAGGGGATGCCGAGCTCACTGCGGGCCACTTTCCTTTTCACCGCCGCCGTTCTGGGGTGTGTGTGCGCGTGCGTGTGCGTGTGCACGTGTGTGGTGACCAGCCAGAGCGCTTTAAGAAGACAGTTAAAAATCTGAACTGGTATTTGTATTTGCTCTCTGTTGAAGTTCACTGTTAAGGAAGAGTTAAACTATACTTGTCCATCCTCGCCCCCCAAAAGAGCTCTTTAAAAGGGGAGGCCATACAAGGACCCCCTCAAACTCTGCTTAATCAGCACATACACCACAGGGGAATTCATCAGACCCACGTGTCCTCTTGCGCTCCAGAGGATTCGTAGGGCAAAACGTGGAGACATAAAGGAATTAAGAAGAGCCCATGTGACGGTGCGTTGAAGTCTAAAGCTGAGCAGTACTGACCTTTAATTTGGAGAACCAGAGCCTCGTGCCATCGTTTTATGAATATGTGAGAGCACTTTGGGACATTTCCAGCTGGGAGGAAGGAAGCACCATTATTCATCACCGTTGGCTGAAGAGACCTGACAGGCTCTGCTTTTAAAACTGATACAGACTGGCCGCCACCGCCGCCCTCCAGCTTCCACGAAGCAGGACTTTTGTAAAGACCCATGAGCTGAGAAGGGGGCTAGAAATAAATCAGGGGAAGCTGGGACGACGCCACATTAGCCTGTGAAAGATCACGTATGCATGTTTAGTTCCCAAACACACGCTTGCCTGACCCAAAAGGGACTGAACATGCAGGCAAGGCTACACCAGGTCCCTGTGGAGAGGGGCTGGCATCCACTGAGGGACCCTGGGGAACACCCCCTAGTTGGCTGGACAGGGACCTGTCCGGTGGGTCTTTCTGCAGCCAAGAAGTAGCCTTAACTTCTCTATCCATGGGGAGAAAGGAGGGCAATCCCCGAAGCATTATCACTTGGCAAAATAAACCCCACAGAGCAGAATCTAGAAGGTTACGGCAGATATCTGAAGTCCCAGCTGCCAACCCCATACCTATCTGGGGCACACCTATCTGGGGCTGGGAGGCTGACGAAGCCTTTAAAATTCAATTACAATCACTCTAAATAAGGGACTAAAAACAAACGGATGCAAACCTAAGCTTGGGGTGGGGGGGATCTCAAGGGACAAGAAATTCAGTGTCCCCCACCTTGTCCAAAAGAAGGTCAGTCCCACAGCACAGGCCGGAGCCGTGGCGGTTCAAGACAAGGGCTGGGCTGGATCCGGCCAACATGACAAGGACAACCAACTGGTCCTGTTCCTTAGTCTTGTGCTTCTAAAGGGCAGTCGATGTGCCAACTATTTTAAAGCTCCAACACACTAATTCTGTAAACAATAATGGCGCGGCCTGCACGCTGCAACACTGGAATGGATTCCTCAACTTGGCCTCATCACTTATGCAGCTGATGAAACAAACACTGACAGCTTTTTTGCATTTGTAAAGGCCCCACAGCAGCTGTGGTGATCCCACCATAGAGCAATGAATTAAGCCTGAAACCCAGCTGGGTCTGAACAGAAGCCCTTTTTGCACAATACAGCAAGACTATCATTGTTAACCTAGGCATTATTGGGAAATATTCTGCATTACATTAGAGGGCAGTTCTAACTCAATCCTTAAAATTAGCTCTAATAAGCAATTTTAGGAGGAGGGATGTGGCACTTGCTTTTGAAATGGCACAAGGATGTGGATAGGTTATAGGTACACCACGCAAAGGCAGCTGGGCAGAACAGGACACAGATTTCCAGTTAAACAATGCCAAGATCATAAAAGTAGCTCCTTCTTAGATATTCATACACACACACACACACACTCGCTCGCTCGCTCGCTCACACCTACCTTCTAAACTGAGGTCGGTATCTAACCTTGCCAATTCTTGGTTGTTTGGCCACTACAGAGAAAAATGCCAAATGTAGCCGTCTGTTGGGGCTCCCCATTGGGTAAGCCAAAACAATGACCTGGACAGAGAGCTGTACCAGAAAAACCAGTGTGAAAAAACATGATTAACATCATGAGTCAGAAATGTTTCTGACTCCAAACTTAAGCGCCATGTAATAAATAAGATTCCAAATGCTAACAGACACACTGGTCTTTGGCTTCCAATTTTCACCAGGACCCTCGAGGTAACGCACAGACATCCACACTCCTCGGGACGGTGAGGACATGCACTCTACCCTGCACCTCCCGAAAGCCTTTGGAACACCCTTGGGCCACGTGACTTTTGCAGACCACCCCCCCCCATCATTCCACCTCTCTTCTCTTGCCTCACAATTTCTCTGAACGCTTAAAAAGAAGCAAAAAGTTCCCGACTCAAAGAAGAGACCACGATCATCTCAGTAATTTCACACCAACTTGGGAAAAATAAATCTGGTATAAATCAAAAACATCAAAAGAAAACATGGCACCATCCCTCTTCCTTAAAACGACTCCCATTTCTTAAAGGAGTTCATTATGAAGAGCCTCGTAAGTGCTTTTCTGTTTAGGCAAAGCAGGCCTGGAAGGACCAAGAAAATCGGGGAGAATTTCTAGGTAGACAGTGGTTCTATGCCCCAAGGTGTTTTGCCGAAAAAACGTTAACGTAACCACGAGAAAGTCAAAACTGAAGGTAAGGCAGGGCAACAGCTCTTCTAGTCCTTCTTCATGCCCCCAGAGAGGAGCCAGGGTCTTTACTCTACCCCTCCCAAAACTCTATGTGGATCTGAAAGACCCACCACTACAGCCAAAAACACCTGAGCACCCACAAAAAGCAAAATTCAAAGTCCCACCGTTTTTTTTCACGCCTAAATGGAGCATACACGTGGTTCTAGCTTAAACTTCTGTGAACACTGTTCAGTTTGCAAAAGGGCAGAGGAAGTAGGGCCACTCTTGGCCCCCCTACACACACAGGGAGGCGGGGCAGGCAGGCAGGGAGGAAAAGGAGAACCCCCAGTCCCCAAAGGCAAGGCCAGAGCCCCAGAGGGGGAGAACCCAGCGTAGCACTCAGCTGAACAGAACACACAGTGGCGCAGGGACACAAGCTGAGAGAAATCGCTTAGCAGGTTAACTCAAGAGCAGTAAATAAATCTAGTCATGAGTGGGTTTGATATGCCAGGTTTCCTAACTGGAGATACTCCAAGAGAAATGCAAATATCACCACCACCACCCCCCCCCACACACACACAAACACTTGTACACAAATGTGCATAGCAGCATTATTCACAAGAGCCAAAAGGAGGAAAACAACCTGAATGTCCATCAGCTGATGGATGGATGAACAAAATGCGGTATGCCCATTAAGATGAAATACTATCTGGTCATAAAAAGGAACTGTGTACTGGTCCATGCTAACAACACGTGTGAACCTTGAAAATGTTATGCTAAGTGAAAGAAACCAGTCACAAAAAGCCACATAGTGTAGGACTCCATGTATATACGAAATGTCCAGAGAGACAGAAAGTGGACTCGTGGCTGCCAGAAACCACAGACATTGGGATGAAATGTGGGGTGACTGTCAAAGGGTATGGAGTTTCCTTTGGGGGGGTGACAAAAACATTCTAAAACTGATCATGGTGATGCTTGCACAACTCTGAATATACTAAAAAAACCACTGAATTGTTAAGGGGGGGGAAAAAATCACATTCACATCCAAAATCACTCAGGGAAAAGGCTGAGATGCTTAAAATGCCTTCCGTCTTGAACTACCACTGAAACGCCAAAAGAAAAATAGTTGACGAACTGCCAAACGAACTGGAATAAGTTGGAGATGTAGGAGAGTTTTAAAAAAAGAAAGGCTAAAATGGGCTGGCACTTTTGCGCAAGATACAGCAGCAAAGGACAACAATGTGTGCCAAGAATACGTATCTATAAAACACCGTAGTTAAACTTCAAAGTGCAACGAGGGGGAACTTCAATCTCCCCAA